>NC_141146.1:49727498-49879202 GCF_053477565.2 Lygodium microphyllum | reverse complement strand
CCTATCCCGTGGTCGCCAATGAGAGCGGAATTTAGGAGACGGCAAGTGCTTAAAAATAGCTAAAAATTATGAATATCAAGGGAAAAATATTCACTGTCAAAGGCGGCGGCTCGATCTAGGACGATTTTAAGCGCCAAAGTGCTTTAAAGGCGCCCGAGCGACACTTGTTGATTTTTCATAATTTTTTAGACAGTTGTGCGGGTTGACACAAGCTACTGGCCAATGCGGGATGCTAAGCCGGACGCCCAGGATTTTTCAGAGCTCAATTTGGAGTCCGGACAGGAAAATGGCCAAGGAAACGGTCAAGATATGAAAAGGTGGACACTTGGGAGGCCAAATTTGAGCATGCCTTTTGAGTTTGGACCCCCCCCAAAAAATTTATGCACCTTATGAAGCAAAAAACGTGGAGAGAGAATGAAGAGGCATGAAAAAACGTGGAAGAAGATGGCGCCCGAAAAATGCGCCATGAATGGATGAGAGGCATCATGGCTGCTGCAAACAACCCCCCCAATGGATTATGGGGCTTCATTCCCCTCTGTCTGTGGAATCTATCGCCGCCCTTCGCCCGTGGAATGATGGCCTGGTTTGAAATTTCTGATTCCAGTCTTTCTCTCTCCTCCCTCTCTCTCTTCTAAGAGGCAGTTCATGTGTGGGAAGGAGCAATGAAGAAAGAATGATGGAGACTTGTCCGGCATGGACCGGATTGCTACACGGGCTGAGAATGGTGATTTGTGATGTTGCTGGACATGAAGTGTTGCTGTTTTCCAAATCTACAGCCATGGACACAAAACCCGAAACACGCGTTTAAGCGGTAAACTAAAAAATTACAAAGAAAATTTAGTGTTTTATGCTTTTGATTGATGGAATGCCGTTCATATGGACTAAGATTTGATTATGTTGCTGATTCTTCTGAGTTCTTACTGTTTATAACTAGAAATTATGAAAAACATGCATTTCATGGCTCGAAATAATGTCAAGAAACCCGAAAACCATGAAAAATGGGGAAAAACAAGGGTTTTGGGCGTATAAATGGGGAAAACCGTCGATACACATCAACTAATCTTTCAATTTTGTTGCAAATGAACTAAGGGCCACAGCCCACAAACTGGTTTTCATTTTCAGCAATTTAAAAAATACAAGAAAATGAAGAAAATGGGGAAAAATGATAAAAAAACCATGAAAAATAGGGGAAAAATACATTTGGGGCTACGAAAAATATAGAAAAATAGGATTTATGTTTGTTGATGTATAGCAAGGCTGGGGCATGAAGTTATGCTTCAGTTCAGCCTTGTTTATATGTTTTAGTGCGTGTTTCCTTCCTTTCTCCACATAAAATGACAAGGAAACCCTAAAAGAAATGAATGTAATGATGCACTATCAACGGGGAAGGGTAGAGTTGTGGAAAAAATGGTTAAATGCCGCTGAGCATGAGGAATAATTTGCTGATTTTATATGCATTGCATCTAGGACGGAATAATAATGATAAAAATTAAAACCTAGTAGCACGAAGATCACTTCGGTGCTAGGTGTTGCAACGAAGCACAAAGCGGTTAGAAAGAAAAGCATGAAAGAGATGATTTGCACTTGCACGCTGCTGGTTTTTAAAATGTTTGAGCACTAGGCATCCACCTCTTTGCATGATCATTTTTGAGGAAATTAAAAGTATCAGAGTTAGCTCCTGGATATGCATAGCAATTGTTTTCAGTAGGCCTGTGACCCACCGTTGAGAGTGTGAGGTTCCTATGCTGTAGGCTAGTCGTGGGATCCTAAAGGGGAAATTAAGTAAGGACAATGGTACATTCCTGGATACGTTTATTTGGTACCTTGAGTGACGTTTGTGCGAAATGTCTAAATGTTGAGCGGCGCATCGAGGGGCCAATCCCCAAGGTGTAGGAGAGTCGCAGAGGGTTGACGGCATTCAGCCGTAGGAGGAACCCCATGTGTATGTGATTCGAGCCTTTTGGCTATGTGAAAGGGACTCCCTCTGAGGAGCAATATTGGGTTAGGATCAGTTGGACTACAACGTATTACAAACGCAATGTTTAGGAAGGCAAAGATTTTGATAGACGCTCCTGGCCGCGAGGCCGAGGGGTTGTCTTGTGCATAGTGGCGAGGTCCGGCTAGTGCATGAGCCAGTGCCGGCCCGTTTTTAGGTCCATCAATCATCAAACATGTTGGTTTCGATCAAATTCATACTTGATGTGCCTTCATTAGGTCTTCTTTCCAAATGTTGCCTAGCTAGTTCAAGTGGCCTTTGTTCCTATTGAGGTCTAGCATCTTGCCTAACATTCCCTTGTGGCATGGGACACATCTCCCCTCCTGTTCTTCTTGGATAAGGGCAATCAGGAGCAATATGACCTCTCTCCCTACAATTAAAGCAGTCAAAGTTTTCCCATCTATTTCTTGGAGGTCCTCTAAATCTAGGTTGCATTTGAGGCTGCCTTGCCTGCAATAGGCTCATATTCAAATTTAGATTTTCCAATTGTTCCTGCAGTTTACTAATCACATCATCATCAAGTTTCCTATGGCCCTGTTGAGTTCCATTCTCCACTCTTTCAAATGCCCCATGAAGATTCACAGCTTGTTGTCTTGCAATTTCCTACAGCAGTGTCAACCTAATTAGGCCATAAAAATGCATGCACAACAATACCTCTTGATTGATCCGACCTCAATTGTATTTTCCTCTGCTTTTCTTTTGCTATTTTGAATGCATCTTCATACGTATCAGGGTCTTTGATCAAAATCTTTTCTCTAATTTCAAGTTTGAGCAATGAAACAAACTTGCCCTTTTTCAAAAACATCATGGGAGGTTGCTCCATACTCTATGCAATTTCTATCCATTTTGCTTCAAATCTCATAGCAAATTTAGACACTTCCTCATTTTCTCCTTGAAACATCCTTTCCAAAGATTTCCATAAACTCTTAGGAGTTTGCTTAGTTGCAAACCTTGTGAGCTACGCATTTTTAACTTCATTCCAATTTTCCCTTGTCTCTTCATTCAATAAGTTCCACCATAATCTTGCAGAGCCTTCAAGCAACATACTGATCATTCGAAGCTTATCTGCATCAGTGTCCCTTCGATCTTGGTAGGCCATCCACTCGAATCTCTTGATAAATTGATTAGCATCCTTATTTTACGTACCAAAAAATGGTTCATATAAAAAAGCCACCATGCTTGAGTTTGTGTACAGGTTGGTTTCCAAACATTACACTTCCGAAATGATAAGATCAATAAGAGATCTTCAGTAGGGAGATCCTAAGTGGGGGCACCAATCTATGGGAGGTGAATTGGGTATTCGGCCTCTAACAACCCCTAAGACAAGACCACAGGATAAAGACCGAGGATATCACCTCAACAAAACCCATGAGATGGCACCACTGAACACATGATCAAAAATTCTTGTTCACTCACTCCTCAATGAGACTTCAACTCAACAACTTGAGCAATTTAAACCTTGAAGCTCAGATTTACCATTTTTCGAGAGAATCTGATGCTGAAACAACCATGGTAGAGACTCTGACAACACGAGCTTTCAGATTCACACAACTCCTATTTTTAGGGATGGCAACCCCATGCAGCAAACTACCCCATAAAGCATGATTGCTTCAAGTAGCACAAAATAAGTTGTAGACCTTCTTTGTTCTTCTTTCCTCAGAGCACACATAAATACAAACCAAATACATAGGTACTCAAAGCTTTATATGGCCAACTTTCATGCCAACTCAGCTACTATAAGCATTTCACTAATATGGACATTCCATTACTACATCAAAATAGAGTTTACACTAATATAGCAATGGATAATCATGGTGAATTTCACGAGAAACGAAGTTGGTAACATAGATGCTAGTGAATTCACCTGTTTCCTCATAGAGTATATAAATTGCCTCATGGAGCATTACACAGAATAGTTCATAACTTTCTAACCAGACCTCGGATTGCCAAGCTTCAAAAAAGGAAAGTTGTAGCTCTCTTTCCAATATATAATTCTCCAGAAAAACTTAGAGTCAAATTCCTTGATCTGCTTCCCTGAAACAACTTTGCATATTCTACAGTCCTAAATTCTTGCATGCTCTATACAACAAACACAACTTCTCTATTCCAAGAGCACAATCTTGCATTGATGAAGAGTCACGGGAGCTTCAAACTTTACAAACTCTGATCCTCCATTGTTTTCTTGGCTGCAAATCCTTTCAGATTTCCAGTAACTTGAGTCAGTGCATTCAACACCTGACCATAATACATATTCCCTGCTACGTACCCAATTTCAGATATAGGGACCCTTCACTTCCATTCTTCTTTGCTGATGGGAAGCCTCACTCAATAACTAACCCGCATCACTCTCAACAGGATGAAGAATAGCCCTCTACTATCTTTCACTCATATCTATACATCAAAACTAATCTGCAAACTCTCTGTCCCACGCAGTAGTAGAAGAAAACAAGACAAAAAGAAGACTCTTATTACCATCATCTGAAAGTTGAGAACTCGCATTAGCCCATTGACTTCAGCAACCCTACCATCTTGCTCCACAACTTCAATAACTTCAGCTTTACGATCTCTTTCTTCTGACAAAATTTTCTTCTTCTTTTGAGCTTCAAAATTCTCCCTTCTTCAGCCCTACAAGATTCTTATTCTCTCTCTCTCTCTCTCTCATTGTCTTGTGTCAAACACTTCTCTTCTCTTCTTTTTTCCTTTTAAAAGAAAAACTCCTCACATTTTTTCTTTTTTCCCTATTTTTCCAAGTTGCCTCTTGCTTCCCTTTAGTTGTTAGATGGCAAGCGTACCACTTGGGATTTCCATTTATTAACCCGACTCCCGCTACGGGTAAGTGTTAGAAATACAAAAAAATGATATTTGCATGTGTTACCCCACTTGACTTCACGCAACATCATGTCTCCGGTCGCTCATTTTCATTGACCAACGTCTACTCCCTGACTCGAAGTTTCACTTAGTTGTTCAAAGGTGGCATCCTTATGGATGCTACTCCAAGAGATACCACCCCTATATGTATACTAGATGGATATACATCTCATTGTTATGCCCAAAAGTATAGTTGTATATGGGAGAGGGCACATCTTAGACACATCCCACCAAGGTATAGGTACTTAGTGGATGAGAAAAATGGTGTCGTTGATCATCAATGTTGAGGGGAGGATATGAGATGAGCAATAAGCACTCAATACAAGTGTTGCGCTATAGTATCCAGCATGCTATCGCATAGTATTTTATTAATTTTAATGGAAGAGAGCAATGCATTTTATTTTTTATTAATGGTTGTTTTAATATGTAGGCACTATGAGTGATAGTGGCTCTAGAGCGAGGCTGGAGACCATAAAGACCATGCTACGAGCTGGTGGACTGTCACGTGATGATCTGCACATGACCATGGCAGACTATGGGGAGTTTTCTGATGGAGCACTGGACACTTTCGATTGAGTTATTGGGGAGGACATTGTAGCTTGTGTGGCCTAGGAAGGGCATGTCATCTCAGCCACCTACGGGAGGAGGCACCTCTTTAGTTGAAGGTATCGCCGGAGCATATCAGTAAGCATCTCAAATGATAAAATAGAAAGCATCTCAAATAATAAAAATAGTAGTCTAAAAATCTTAATGTCTCCTTGATGTTTGTGTATACATTAGGTCTCCTATACCTTTGCTAGGACCATCGAGCCATCCCATACCTCCTAATGCACCTCCTATTACTCAGGAGACACAAAGGTATATCCTTTATGATGACAACAAATCAAGTTAAGTGTGTTTTTTAATAATTAGGAATTCACTGTCTTATTTTTCTATTGCATGCAGAGATCGACGGAACAACACACCACCTGATTGTTTGACACGCGACAATGGAGCCCAATAGTCTCAACCACCACTGCTATCTGTAGTTGGAGTCCCGCTGCGCCCTTGTACCGACACCCTAGGTGTTACCTACTACATTGCGCCTGACGGTTGCATTGACTACTCAGGAGAGTAGGCATTTCCTTTCGACATCGGATGGGAGAGCTATGCCATCCTATATGCCACGTGTCCACATTTCGTGGGGGCAAGTATTAATGAACATAAAAACAATAAATTGTGTTTATTTAAAACTACTAATGGGCCTTGTTTTTCAATGCAGTGATGAATGCGAGGATGACAAGAAATATGTCATCAGCGTACAGAGACGGAGTCTAGGATAGGATGGAGCCATAAGTGGCTTTGCGAGGCAATGTCTACTCTTATGGGCCATCGACGTGATTGTGCACAATGAGAAGCTTTGATATAAATGTGTGTGTGTGTGTGTGTGATGGCTTCTTAGAATGTCATAACAATCATGATACATTATTTTGCCTCAAAACACCACAGTATTGCAAAAAACTTCCTGAATAAATTTGCAGCTATCGATACCATATAACATTCAAGAAATATATCCAAACATGAAGCACATATCATATTCAACAACATAGAACTACTATCCATCAAATATTACAATGTTTACTATCACCATAGTCATCATTAGCCGAATAACTTGAAAGAGAACAACATTAATTCTCAGGGAACAACCAAAGACCAATAGGATCAAACATCAGCAGGCATCTGAGGGCGTTGTCTCCCATCGTATATCATGCTTTATTATACAACAACTACTGGAATACAACTACTTGACGTTTTAAACCTATGCTCTGACTTTCAATTGAAATATCATACGAAAGATAAAGGCTACTTCATACATGCTGATCCAAAAGACTACATGCACACTAATTCTAAGGTATAAAATAGTGCTAAATATACGATGGAATTAAAGTCCTAACACCTGGCACAACCCGGTGGATGATTGGGCCCGAACCCACAAGCATGTAGATATCTAATTGAAAACATGAAAACTAGATATGAGGAATAACTACTTAGAGAACACAATTATGTCTTGCCAGGGGCCTTGCACCCCTTGACAAGCCACACTGAGCTACCATGAGTAGAGCCCCTCTAGGATACTCATAGCCCTCTTGTGAAATTGCATATTAGTGCTAAGAGTCAATAGAATGCTCAAACATGGCATTAAAAAAACAAGAAGTGCAACCAAACTAATAGCTAAGAGGATTTAGTAGTATAGAGAATGAAGTCTGTGCATGATGACATCTTACATATCATAGCATCAGCATCATGATCCTCAACAGTGTCATGATCCATAACAGTAAAATCCTGATGAGTTGTGTGAATCACTTCTTGAATAACAGAATCACCATCAGATAAAAAATCGATGTGTTGCAACAAAGAAGCCACATAATCATCACTTTTTCTTTTTGCATCCAAAGCCTTCTCCAACTTATCATTCACATCCATGCATTTAGTCTCCAAATCTGCCACTTTCAAATGCAAGGCATCTCTCTCATGCACCACCTCCTCATAATCTGCTTTAAAAAAACATTTTGAAGCATATGATAAGATCTAGAAATCATTCCATCAAACTTATCAACAACCATTTTCCATTCAATTTTGACATCATCCAACAATGCATTCCTAATATCCTCAAACTCAAAATTTTAATATCACTAAAGCATCTACATCAAATTCTATATTGTTCAAAATTTGTTTTTCAACTTCTTGTAATGGCTGAAATCTTTCCAATAGCAATTTATAATCAACCTAAAGTCCAACATATTTTCCCATAAAAATTAGCATCTCATTCAAACATTTAGTTCTAAGTTCATTAGTCCACTTCTCAAATAATGTAGTAGACATATTGTTTCTATCCAACATTTGTTACATCTCTTCAATTTCCCCCCAAGTTCAGATTGCAATGTTTCATACTTAGACTGCTTTTGCTGCAACTTCTGAGACAACTCCTCAATTTTGAACAGACAACTAAACCTACAAGTCACTAACCCGTCCGAGCATTCTACTTATCATATTCCTAAAAATAATTCATGAGTTTCTGCATAACCCCCACAGCATCAGAGAGACTATCAATATGACCATCATGCATCTGAGAATTAATTGAAACAGAAGGTATATCTGCTTCATTTTCAACCACATGCTGATCACCAAGTACATTACCAGAATGGTTTTGAAATTCAAGAGAAACATCTTGCTTTTGTCCCATCTGACATAGACATACTCCTAAGCGATATCCTACTAATCTTTTTATTTTTCTTTACATAAAGATTGCCTTCCATTTTAGAAGTATTATGAGCTTGTTTGCCAACATTAAGTACATTCTCAATACCTGCATCCTTATTATCTTTATTGACAAATTGTGAAGCAACGTGCTTGGCATATGCCTCATCATACCCCACTTGCCGCCTTAAATCACAATAAATAGCCTGTTTCTCAAGACCACCGTTAGACAAATCATGAACATTATGAACATTTTTACCATCATGAGAAGCATCAATTTTAACCTCTGTTTCCATTGCATCCTCTATCAAAGATTTAACATCCAACTTCAGCAAATATTTAGCAGTAAGTTCGGGATACAACACTCGTGCATACTCATACAAACCTGCTAGAAAATAACCCATCTGAGATTTTTGAAAGACCTTGGTTTTTGAGATCTTAATGTCAGCTGTTAGCCTCTCATACATAAGACCTACCCAATTCGGCATCCCCAAATTTTCAGCATAATACATAATGCCATGGGTGTCTCTAATAATGTTGTCAATTTTAATGAACAACATAAACTGCTTCATAAACCATCGCAACTACAATTTTTGGACCCCGTCAACACATTTCAGCACATACACATTCCTGGGTCCAATGGGGTCCCCAAAAGCATAATGCATTTGATATTCAGTACACCGATATGCAATCATATTATCATTGTGGCATTAGTACCTTTGTACTCTGCTTGAAACCAATCCACCTTCAAAACCACCTATTAAAACGTGTGAATTGAAGCTTTAGAATTATGTATACATTCAAGAAATTTAGATGTCACTATTACACAATTCAAGAGAGTGTTTTTCTTTACCTGCTTGAAGATACGATACGATACTTCATAACTGTCGACAAGATTTATGTCTCTTGATCTTGCACATGATACTTGCTTGAAAGAGGCAACAATGCAGGAATCTTGAGTGAGACGTAAGTCATCAATATTCTTCACCCTTAGATGTTGTCCATAAGCCCACATGTTTGTATACATGTGACTCTGAACCAACACATAAACCATAAAAAAGTAACTGATATAAAATCCACTTGTTTAGTTCAGAGTTCCCGAAACTTTAAATGTTGTCCATAAGCCCACATGTTTGTATACATGTGACTCTGAACCAACACATAAACCATAAAAAAGTAACTGATATAAAATCCACTTGTTTAGTTCAGAGTTCTCGAAACTTTAAATAAAAAAGGTTACTTGTCTTTCACACCCAATCATAAACTCTCTCTATTCATTAGAGATAGGCTCATGATTTCTAATCGCCCATTGCATACGGGTGTATATCCAAGCCATGAAAGAAGGCACATCCTCGTCTTCATTTACATCGGCTTGACGTCTTGATCTCCTCTTTCTACATCGGCCTACTCGTTTGCTTCCAAGTTCTGCATCGTACTCATCAGTGAACTATTGAATGCATTCGCTATTGTAGACTATGAAAGTAGATATATCCAATTTGTCTTGGACCTTGAGGCGGAAAGGGACTCCCTAACCGGACAATACCTTTTCTGGCATGGTAGAAGAAGACTTAGTTGTCCATGAACGTGGAGCCTCCTCAGCAGTTGGCTCTAGGTATTTAGAGATGTAATACATGCATTCTTTGAGTGCCCATCCCTCGGCCATGGAACCCTTTGGTTTCACCCTTTGGCGTACATAATTTTTTAAAACTCCCATAAATCTCTCAACCCAAAACATCCATCGAGTGCTCATAACACTAGCAATCTCTATCTTGTCCACTACATGGATCAGAACATGAACCTTGATATCAAAAAAAGACGTTGGAAGCTCCTTCTCCATTAAATAGAGAAGCTCTATGCATTCGCGCTTCTTTTGTGGATCCACCTATAGAGGAAAAAAATATATTAGACATGTTTTTGAATGTTTTTTTATTGCAAATTAATGAGCAAATGAATACCTTGTAAGTGACCCAAGATGGTAAATGATATCTCAGACGCCTCTTGTAGTGTGTCCATCAATAACAAGGGGTGGGGCATGCTACACATATGAATCCATGATAAGCTTGATGAGCAAAACAAGGAAGGTATTCAAAATTACTTTCAAATATCGGGAGAGATTTACCTTCAAAAAATTATGCCAATCATGTGTTTTTAGGCCAGACAAGCTCCTATCATCTACTGTGAACATGTTTCGACAAGACGTGCCATACCCTGTAGGCATACGAATAGATTGAAGTTGTTGGTTGAGAGTTTGCATCTCTTCTGATGTGAGCACCCATGGGGTGGGCTCATAAGTTTTCTCACCTATAGTTTCATCAAATTGTGGCCATAGATTGGGCTTCGAGTTTTGGTTCATTAAGTCATTTCTTGCTACAATTGTGTCTTTCAAACCAACAAGGTACTGCCATAAGGAATGACCAATGTTCTTGATTATATGCATAGGATCAAGAAGATGAAAAATCTTCAAATCCTTCCAATATTCTAAAGCATACCATATCGAGGGACTTAACCCCAAAGAACAGTTTCCTCTAGCTTGCATCTAGGAATCATCGCTCTCATCGCTGCTTATGATTTCCGACTCCGAATCGATAGTGGGTCCAGCAGTCCACTTTTGATACCAATCCATTGGTGTCATCCACATGGGACATCTCCCATTCTCCACCTTTCCATTAAAATTCATAGCTTGTCCCCCGCCTACTTCATAAATGATGATTTGCAGGTAAAAATTGTATATGCCAAATATATATATTTTTGTCGAGACTTTTGCTATATGTCGATCTCAACCAATTGTTGCACAAAGGACAAGCTTTATAACCCTTGGTAGATATCCTTGCAAAAAAATGAAAATAATAATTGAACGACATACTTGACAAATATCATAAAAACACACAAGACAATGTGTATATGTTGAACTGCGTACCTGAGCAAAAACCATATCCTAGAAAGTCATGGATAGTCCATGTTACGATTTTCTGAACGATGAATTGTCTTTGACCACTGCTTTGGACATATCCGTGACATCAATCCCTCTCCATAGATCTTGAAGATCATCAATGAGAGGGCCAAACAAACATTAAGGTCTTTAACTTGACATTTTCCAGGAATTAAGATGGAGAGCATTAAATACTCCTTCTTAATACTGAGATAGGGGGGCAGATTATAGTTAATAACTTCCACAGACCAAGTAGACCATTTACTTGATCTCATGGAGAATTCACACCATCCAATCCTATGCCCATCTTAATATTTGTGGTTCTTTTGCAAAATCTGGCCAGCGTAAATCAATGTCCTCAAATGTAGGACTATCGGATGGAATTCGCATTACTCCATCTTTGCTCTTATGGTCCGCTCCCCAAGACATAAGCTTAGCTAGTTTCGGACTTTGAAACATATGTTTTATACATGGAGCCAAGGGAAAATGCCTTAATACCTTTCTAGGAACCTTACCTTTGCCTTCTTTTGTGGGAGCTTTCGCTCAATCACCAAGACCCACGGACCGCTTATTGTTTCAAGCGTTCCAAGCCGAGCACTAATGGCTACCTCTCACATAGCCGACGCGCCATCCATATCTACGGGTGTAGTGAGCTTACCTCTGTGCCGTTTGAGTTACCTCCTCTCCCGCACACTCCGGTGGCTCCACGATCCAAGTGCAAGCTTCAAGCAAGCTCCATCCTCAAGCTCCACACTCCAAGCTCCATTGCTGCGAGCAAGAGAAGAGAAGAGAAGAGAAGAGAAGAAGAGAGGAGACGATGGAGAGCTTCTCCTCCTCGGTCCCTCACCCTCACACACTTACTCCCTCACACTCTCACACTCCCTCTCTCAAGCACAAGCTCAAGCAAGCAAGAAGAAGAAGAAGAAGAAGAAGAGGAGAGCTACTTTTGGCCACACACAAGAATGAGCTTCTCATTCACTTTTCAACTTTATATACAAAACCCTAAATCCCTTTTGGGCGGTCATCCCCTTTTCCCCTTTTTACATGGCCGGCCATAGCCTAGGCCCTTTTTCCCATTGTCCTTCTATCTTCCTAGATTCCTTTCCACCGCCCGTCTACATTTACAAATTGCACGGGTGAGAGCCCGGCGCTCTTTTACAAGATTTCAAGGTGCGTCTTTTTATTTTAAAATGCACATTTCCCCTTTTGTGTTTGCCTTGGACTTTTAAGGTTGCCCTTGCGCTTTTGGCCTTTTCTCCTATTCTTTCTTCAGTCGGGCTACCTTTTTTCCACCTTTGCCTTGCGTCTTTTTTATTTCCTTTTGCTTTCTTCGTGTTGGGGTTAACATTACCCCCCTCCTAGACGAGTGCCAGTCCCATGGCACTCACCGTCGTAGGTAGCAGGCTGTAGCATGCACCAAAGACGTGGGTGACAAGGATGCCTGTGGTTTCCGTGGTGGAGTGTTGGTGGTGGTGTGGCAGAAGGTCCTGGGGGCCTGTTGGTGGTCAAGGTGGCTGTTGGAAGGTTGTTGGAGTTGGTGGTAGGGCTATGCTATGTTGTGCGTTGATGGCCAGCACAAGTGTTGGTTTTTTGGGGATTCTTCACATGACGATCCTTTGTGGGCTTGTCGGATGGTAAGGGATAAGCATTCAGAGTTGGGTGTTGATGAAGATCGAATGACACTTTTGTTGGAGTCTTCAATACCTGCAATTTGAAAACCTCTCGTGTGGTCTCTCCCTAAGGGGCAGTGCTAGTCTTTTATCGTGCACAAGACATATTTGATTAGTTTGGGAGACAGATCGAACTCTTAAGCAAGCTGAGAGTATTGTCCTGCACTTGAGGACCCAAACTGTGGATATACTTTGGTGCAAATATTATGTGATTGCTCGTGCATACTTAGATATTACATAGTTAGAAGACCGTGGGCTAGTTTCTCATAACAATTCGTGGATGAAGCAAAGTTGTCCATGTGGAGAAGGAGTACGCGTGAAGGCATATGAGACATCCTTTGCATTGCGACTGCACGATGTAGCATAATGGAATACAAGGACACCGCACTTTCAGTAGTAGCTCAAAACTATTGGACTTGCTTGATGAGTACGGTTTACTTTTCATGGCCAAGCGTGCGGTGCTTATCACCACTGATTGCAATGGTACTAAGGCAGAGTGCAAAAGAAAATTGTGCAAGTGGGTTAGGGTGACAGGTCTAACCTTAGGCGAGACAAGGTCCCCAGGTATGTCCTACCCTTGATGTGCCCTGAACAATTGTGGGTGATTGTAAGGGGCTAGGGGACTAGGAACGAAGCCAGTCGACCGAGGTCACCAGACGTACCTAATTTGAGGACCCCTAGGTGCTGTGCTGTGATAGTGGGTGCTTCTTATTTTTGCATTCACTTCTTTTTCTTTTCTTTTCTTTTCTTTCTTTTCTTTCCCTTTTTTTTTTTTTTTCCTGAGTACAACCATTACAATATGTTGAGGCTATCAGCCTTCCAATGGGTTGGAAAATGTCAAGCTTCGAAGGCTCAGAAAATGAATAGTACAATGATGATGGTGCCCTAGCCTCGTTGTTAGAGAAGTAGTTGGCGAAAGGGGGAGATCCACTTGAGATATTGCAACCCTTTTTGCGGCACATGCGATGTGGGTACAATTGAGGTAACGACTGCCGTGAGCCAACTATAGAGCTTGACTTAGAAAGGGGGCGTGGCCCAGGAACGTTTTGTGGGCCATGCAATGTGGGCGGTTGGCAAGGGTGCTTTCGGCAGCGTGGCTTTGCCGCGGCTCGTTGTGGGGTTGTGGGTGTTGCGGTGATTTGGGCATTGAACATTTTCGCACAAGGACCTGTATTATCCTGCATCCACTTGTCGCTTCATGAGAGCATATGCATTGTGTATGCCGCAACTATAATAAACTAGTGCAATGCAAGGAGACATCACTTATTTGAATTCTATGGTGTTGACTAGACATTTATCACCTGCGCTTGATTAGCTTTTTCTTTTGCTAAAGATGTAGCATATATTAAATGCAGATATAATAAGTTCATCCAAGTCAGGATCATGTCAACAGTTAACAAGTCGGGAACACTTAACCATTAAAAACCACAAGTCCTGGCCAGTTATCATTTGATAAGCCCTTTATGCATTATGGGCTACTCGATTTGTACAAGGCGGGGCGAGTCTGGATGGCCGGGTGATTGGGGCTCTGCTGGTGTGGGGCTCCAGTGGGGGTGTGCCGGGAACATGTCGACCGGGATATGAATGGTGTAATCTCGGCCCGCTACCATCTCCAGAATATCTTTAAAAAATTCATTAAATTCTTCTCTTTCCCAAGCTGCCCTTTCTGCCTTTGAGCGTCTGGGGCCCGAGCGGGAGCTGGGAGTGCGTACCACTAGTGCTACGGCCTGTTGCAGGTTTCGAGTCTCAATTTTCTTGACTTGAGGGTTCTTCGGCCTTCGCCCTGGGCAATGTCGCTTAGGGCCCCGCTTCTTGGCGTACCTCTTGATGGTGGGCACATAGCGCTCCGGTGGAGGGGCGCGTGCCACATGCTCCCGCCTTGTGCACAGAGCGTCTCTGCATGCTAGATCTCCATGATCCTCCATGCGTTCCGCCGTAAAAGGAAACCTGCAAGACGCACTTCGAGGGTTAAACCTTGATACAGGATACAATTGTTTGCACGAAAGGGATTTTAGTGTGGTTTATGAAGCGCATATGACAAGAAGAGGAGGGGTGAGGCATGCGGTGTTTGTTGTAAAGGGATGGCCCCCGTGATGATGTTTGGTTTGCCTCCAGCCATTAGCTGATATTGGCTTATGCTAAGTCGCGTGGACTGGTTGTCGTGGAGTGGGACAGGGTACATCCTCGGGAGGATAGACCAAAAAGGGAAGAAGGTGTATATGAAGGGACTACACCCTGTCTACACCATCAGAGTTGTTGGTCAAGGCCTCCTATGGTGGCAATATGGGTTGCATGCCCTTCACTTGGAGGTGGGCTGGTCACCCGACTTTTAAAAGCGTGATGTGAGGAGGACCTGAGGAGCTTAGCCTGTCAAACCTGACTCTTCTCCCTGCGCTTGACTATCATTGCTTGTGTGTGTTGTTATTGTTTATACATGGTGACACAAAAATCAGTGTTTATTTATATACATATCTATGAATCTATGTCACATCACGAGGATAAGAACCAAGTGTAGAACTCCGGGTTGTACCGGAGCATGGCACACGCATCTAGTATTCGTGGCAGTTGACTTAATACTGTTAGATATTTTGCCACGTCGAGAAGCATGGAACCTTGACCGAGTCTACTGGCAATATGTAACTCCTCTTCGGTGAGAACCTTATCAATCAAAGGGCCTTGTAGCCTAGTCCCAGCTAAGTCCGTACCCCGAATGTCAGTGAGTACTTGAAGGGACGTTGGTGCCACATAGGTTGGGTCCCTTTGGGATCGCCATTTGGCCAATCGCTCCTCAGAGACTGTCATGATCTGAGCCCCTAGTTCGTCCATTACAACGCGGTTTTCGCACCAACGCTGCTCAAATTGACTCTGGCCTGCTGACAGTCGCTTTAGTAGCTCTATGTCTATGAGATTCGGTCGTCGACAAAGCACTTCATTGAACGTGACAGTTAAGCGTAGTTCGTCAGCCTCCTCGTCAGGGATGAGTCGCATCTGTTCATGTAGGAGCCTATCGTAGTGCCCGTTAAGATGTTCTTGTTCTTCCCATGATAGAGGAAAGGTCAAGTAATCTCCAAGCTGCTCCTTGGGGATCGTGCCCACGTTCGCAAGGATGTAGACACGCGCGACCACTTTGAGCTTAGCCTCCAACTCAGTTAAGCATTCTGAGACACTTCTATGTTCAACGAGGGCTTGCTCGGTTGCAATCTCATGCAAAGTTCTAAGAGTTTCCTTAGGCTTTAACATGGCTGGGGGCTCAGGCCTAGATGAGCAAGATTGGTCCATGCTAGGTTTTCTTAGGCTCTTGGGGTTCTCACGTTTCTCCTGAGGTTTTGCTGTTATTTTGTCATGGTTCTTCTCGGATGTGATCGGTATAGATTTGTCACCCTGTTGTGACAGCATTGTATCCACTCTTGATTGATCAATGTGAGTTCTATTGTCAGTGGATAGAGTGTTGCAAGCAACTATTGATGGCAACGGTTGCTTTGGTTTCTCAGAACACACGGATGTGTCTAGGGTTTCACCGCTATTAGGAGAGGCATCAGTGGGTTCATTGATGGATGGACTCGATGCTTTATTCATCAGCTCTCCATCGCCCTTTGTCTCAATGTTCTTTGGGTCCACAACCACCTGCAACTGTTGCCGTTTTCTCTGCTTTCTCCTCTTTTTCTTGGTCAATGAAGGTGCCTCTCTCAACAACTCAGGACCCTGGACTATATTGACTATTGATGTGCTTGGTCGGGCCTCAGCATTTCCCTTCTCTAGTGTGTCCTTATGTGACATAGCCGTGGTTTGCTGAATAGCCTTGCCCGGTTGTGAGGGCACATCTGCTGCCCTTTTCGGAGAGTCTAGCTTTTCAACCAACCCCCCTGCGTTTAACTCTCCCGTCCTAGGCTTTAGGCACTTTGAAAGTGCTGGAGTTGTTGAGGGATTTGGTTGCGACACCTTCTCCACCGGTAAACTATTAAGGACACGTTCCACAAGGGGCATTGTCACGGCCAAGGGCTGTGACTGCTGTGATCCTGGATTGGAGGTAGTAGAAACTAGTTCAGTGGGCTGGCTACCCTTGGTGGATTGTGTTGTCAAGTCCCTAGGGCGATCAGAAGTGGTTGTGTCTTTCGTTGGCCTTTGAGCACTCATTTGTGTAGATCAAACATGAGCTGATCTAGTCGCATTAGGTGGCTCAGGCATATCCTTGGGTTGAGAGCTACAGATGGCATCATGTCCCACCTCTTTGATGATTGGAAGCTTAGATGGAGATAGAGATTGGAATTGAGCAGTCGCCCTTGACAACTGTCGTGGTGCTTCCTGTGTCTGTTTGGGAGAAGAGGGCGTAAGAGATCTAGGACTCTTGGGTGGACTTGGCACTCACTGAATGATTTGCTCGAGGTTACTAGACGATTGTGCCATTTGCTTTGTTGAGCGATCAGCCTTGCCTTGAGCAATGTTGTGCCCATGATGCTTGTTCTCCCCTTGGGGAATCAAAGGCTCATTGGGCACTAATGGCTTTTGTGCACGCTCAATGGTTACATATGACATCTGCTTATTAAGCATGCTAGGTTGAGGCTCTTCCTTTTGAACACTCATGTTCGGTTTCTTACCTCGAGACCTAGAGTTTCTCTTAGATTTCCTCCTGTGCTTCGTTGCTTTTGATGCACTCTGGCCTTCAGTCGACCAGAGAGGTTTGGCAAGGGGTTTTGGTACCCAAATCCATCGGTTGCCTGCATAATACCCTTGAGCCCGAAGCAATGCCTTGGATATCCATCGTGGCATTGTGTTGGCTCTCCATTGACGCCTCCGTCTATAAGGCTTGGGCTTCTTTTAGGGTCTTCTACGATATTTGTAAGTCCAAAGCCCGTCCTTGGCATTGTCTCTTGACCTTCTTATTTCAGGCCTGGCCTCACTCACTGGTTCTCGTTGTTCGACCTGTGCTTGTATCGGTTTTTCCAACAAGTCCTTGCTCTCGTCAGTAGGTTTGACTATTACGTCAGCACCTTTCTTGCCTTTCCCTTGAGGTTTGATGATGTCACCTTTGTTAAAGGTGGTGACTATCCTCACACCCGGTAGTGTCAGGTGTATCCTCTGTGCTACATAGTCAGCCTCGCATTTGGTCGCCCTTTTGAAGGGTCTTCCTAGGAGGGTCTCTTTCCTACAGCTAGCACTTTTTGGAGGAACATGAAATAGGATAGGCAAGCTTTCCGTTTCAATTGTCGCAAGGATTTTGCACTTTCCTATGAGTGCTTGTGGGTGTCCCCCATAAGGGCTAAGAGTTGCACTAGTCGGTGTGAGCTCTGGTTGGCCTAGTAGGGTCCATGATTCATAGGTCAAGATGTTAAAATCTGCTCCTTCATCAATCAGAGCATCGATAGTATGCTCTCTTTTCGCGGTGAGTTTGACCCTAAGATAAGCAGGTGGTACTATTTCTCCATCTTCCGGGTCTTGGCCTATAAATTTAAGCCTTCTGACAGATGCCCTTGAGTTCTTGACTGCACGACCAGATGTGGATTCTCCACTGCTGTCTTGGATCGTCAATGCAGTGCTATTCAAGGTACATCTCTCGTCAAGAGTGTCCTGTCTAGTCATCTTGGCCTTTGTAGTTTGCTGATGTTGCATTTCGCTTTGACTAGACACGGTGTGAACACAATGTCTTTGTGTTCTCGTGGTGTGGCCTTTTTGCCCTTGATGGCTAGATTGGCCCGTTGAGGTTCTAGGGTCTCTGTTTGTCTCTCTTCGGGTATGGGCTTTTGGCTGCTCTTTTACACGTGAGAATCCATGCTCGTGTAGAGCCATTACTTCACTAGGGTCCAATTTAGAAGACCTGTCACGGCGCGCGTTTTCTCTCCAACCTACTCAGGGGAGGTGCGGAGGGGGCAGAGCCCCCTCTACGGGGGTCCGGGGGGGCAGTCCTCCCCGGCCCACAGGGCCGTTACGGTAGACACCATATGCAATTTGGAGGGCCGTTTATAGCCAAATTTTGAACTACGTGCTCTAAATTTTAGCCCGATTATGGATCTGTGATGTGCCTTCAACTCTACGTAGCCTTAGGGGTCAATCTCGGGGTTTAAATGTATCAGGATTTGTGTTCTAGACACGTGTCCGATTTTGATAGTTTTCTGTCCGATTCTCAGATGTCCGATTTTCAGGAGTCTGATTATCAGAATCAGACGTCCGAATTTGGGTTGGTCCAATCGGCCCAGTGGTCCGATTTTGCTCACGTCCGATTCTAGGAGTCGGATCAAAAAGTGGTCCGATTCTGGGAATCAGATCGGACAGGGTGGTCCGATTTTGGCTAGTCCGATTCTGAGCTGGTCCGATTCTGGGACTCGTCCGAGTGTCAAAGTCGGACGGATTGGTCTGAGTGGTCCGATCAGACAGGATCATCCGATCAGACGAGCGTCTGAGTCCGAGTGGTCAGAGCGTCCGATTCTCAAAATCGGACGGGTTGGTCCAAGTGCCACGTGGCACGTCCGATCAGGCTGGTCCGATTCTGGGAATCGGAGGGTTAGACTCCCGAACTCGGGTGGTCTGATTTTGGGAATCAGACCACAGCGAGTTGGTCTGAGTGCGTCGGCGCGGGCGCGATTCCAACGCGTTTGACCTCTCCTCACTGTCTGGTGCACGCAATCACCACAAACTTTCTAAATCTGATCAGGGCACTTGTTGGAAAACATCAGACTCACCTGGAGCAGCACGAATCACCGATGCCTAGGAATCGGGGCAGCGCTTCCTCGTCCTGTGAACCAGAAGTTCTCTCTCTCTCTCTCTCTCACATAAGGCAAACCAAGGAAATGAGGTCTATCTTGGCCTCCCAGGCCTCTTAAGGTCCTTTTCGAGCACTGCAGAACCTCACAGGTAGTTCCTTGTCCCTATCTTACCCAGAAACTTGAATTTGGTCCCCTGTTTTCCTGTTTTAGCCTGTTATACAGCAACAGAAAACCCCACAGTTTGCCTGTTTTTTCTTCTTTTTCTTTGTTTTTTCCTACCCTAAATGCATCCAAATCACAAAATAAATACCTATACTACTCCATTCCACAATATAAATCTCTAAAAGCAACAAACCTACTTGCCAAGGAGATCGAATACCATCTTCAACCCCCTCGCTTCCTACCTATCTACCTCAAGCACCGGTTCAGGGGAAACCCCTTACTTTGATGCTCGATTCGAAGCGCACAAGCGCTCAAGGCTTGAATCGGTTGGTCCCGACAATGGAACCAAAATGTGGAAGCTTTCGCTCAACCGCCAAGACCCACGGACTGCTTATTGTTTCAAGCGTTCCAAGCCAAGCACTAATGGCTACCTCTCACATAGCCGATGCGCCATCCATATCTACGGGTGTAGTGAGCTTACCTCCGTGCCGTTCGAGTTACCTCCTCTCCCGCACACTCCGGTGGCTCCACGATCCAAGTGCAAGCTTCAAGCAAGCTCCATCCTCAAGCTCCACACTCCAAGCTCCATTGCCGTGAGCAAGACAAGAGAAGAGAAGAGAAGAGAAGAAGAGAGGAGACGATGGAGAGCTTCTCCTCCTCGGTCCCTCACCCTCACACACTCACTCCCTCACACTCTCACACTCCCTCTCTCAAGCACAAGCTCAAGCAAGCAAGAACAAGAAGAAGAAGGAGAAGAGGAGAGCTACTTTTGGCCACACACAAGAATGAGCTTCTCATTCACTTTTCAACTTTATATACAAAACCCTAAATCCCTTTTGGGCGGTCATCCCCTTTTCCCCTTTTTACATGGCCGGCCATAGCCTAGACCCTTTTTCCCATTGTCCTTCTATCTTCCTAGATTCCTTTCCACCGCCCGTCTACATTTACAAATTGCACGGGTGAGAGCCCGGCGCTCTTTTACAAGATTTCAGGGTGCACCTTTTTATTTTAAAATGCGCATTTCCCCTTTTGTGTTTGCCTTGGACTTTTAAGGTTGCCCTTGCGCTTTTGGCCTTTTCTCCTATTCTTTCTTCAGTCGGGCTACCTTTTTTCCGCCTTTGCCTTGCGTCTTTTTTATTTCCTTTTGCTTTCTTCGTGTTGGGGTTAACATCTTTATAACGAGACATTCGACATTTTGGGCACATCACATCATCCTTGTATTGACCTCTATACAAGATACAATCGTTGGGGCATGCAGGTATAGATTTATAGTCAAGTCCAAGACTATTTATCATTTTTTTAACCACATCATGCGATGCAGGGAGGGCATTGCTGTAGGAACTTCTCAGAGAGTAGCCTGTAAGTCAAGTACACAAGCTATAAAGCATAGGAAATAATAAAAAGCATAATCACACAACAATGAAATGGAATTTTCTAAAAAAATTATGTCACATACTTCAATTGTGCCGTAACACATACATTACTCCATCCAAATCGATTTTGAAGATTGAGAATAAGTAAGCTTGCACTTAGACGTGTCAATTGGCTTCGTGTATAGATACCCTTTAGAGCTTATTCTCAAAGATATTTCTCTTTGTTGGGAAGATCACTCAGACCATCATTTTGATACCAATCATTAACAAAATCAGCTGTGCCATCGCCATCGTCAAAGATGCCATCGCATGGATCAAACTCGTTGGAATATTGTTCTTTTAGTCTTGCATACATGTTAGGATCACTCCTACGTAGGATCCTCATGCACTCTACTGACATATCCGATGTGCCATATGAAGGTTGATTTATGACATCATCAATGTCATGATCCGGATGTTGCATATCTGAAGGCAAAGAAGACATACATCAATGACATGCTTTGACCATAAAAGGAGAGAGAGACACACACACAAGCACACACAATTCAATGGCTGCAAATTTAAGAATAATTAGAACCACACTTTATCATACATGTACAAAGCTTTCAAAGATTGCCCAAAAAGATTATAACATGACGAGACTCTAGTACAGAAGTCCAAAATTGTAGTACAATGTTCCAGAAAAATATATAATTTGTATATACTAGAGCTCCTAATCCTCATCTATAAAGGGTGCTTGTGGAGTCCTATGCCAACCATAGTTAATTAACAATTCATCACCAGCATGCAATGATGTAATAGCATTCACAACTATGTAAATTGGCACATCTCTACTCATATGTCCTGGTTCATGACTATTTTCAATCTCTACAAATGTGCAATTGGTTCTTGCGCTTCTTCCTCGGCTGCTATTGAACAAACCTGCTATGTTTCCTTGAGAGTAAGCTCTCCCATCAATATAGAGGCTTTGCCCCTTTGCATATGTGAGGCCTCTCTCAAAAAGAGAGGCTACATTGAGACACTTCCCATAAGTACTCATGCTATAAATGTAGCAAGCAAGTTGATGACATGGTTTCCACCCATATATAGGTCCACAAAAATACATAAGAGTGACCTCTAAATGACGGGCCACATGTAAATCCTGTGCAATAAATAGGCCTCATCCTACTCCATTGATAGTGGATGGAGCAACCATGTATCAATTGCCCCAAAAGCTGAAAACCTCTCCATCTGATGGAAGTGATCCCCTTTGCCATCCTCTGTATCCCCTGCGATCATAGATCTATACTAGAGTACGCAAACGAGTAGGCAATGGATGAGATCTCTGGCCATCTCAACCTCCAGACCAGGGGGCAAGAGGTTGTTGAGAAACCTCAAGCTGTAAACTGACCAATGGCATGTCCATGCCATGTGCGAGGGACATGTGCCCCATCAATATTGTAGTCATCCTCCTCGTCAAGCAAGGGTCCCTACATATATAACGTAGTTTGTGTCACATATATAAGCCAATGCTCATTACAAAAACTAATAATGAAAGTAAGAAAGATTAGTCAGGTACCATAGGTTCATGTCACTCCTCAAGTGTTGGCGCTCGATCATAGATACCGTACTGGATCTGATGTGAATGGCACTCTCCTTGTGGCCTCCGATGCGTGCCTTGACAACAATCACACCAACATATCACATGCTCCTCATAGTAAAAATCATCATATGTAGGTCCATGTGCAACATTGGAACTCTCTCCACCCCCATCACCGGTAGGAGGTGGCGATGTACCCTCTGACCTATCCGAATTTGCTTATCAAGAATCCCAAAAATATGAGACATTTATTGAAGGATTAATTATAGTAAAGAACCATAAGTATAACAACAAAATCTAATAGGTTTTGTGATATCTTACAGTGCTTATTCTGTGAAGAAAAAACTATACATACATACATATACACTATATATTATATATATATATAGTTTTTGATAACCTTTAACTGCACATGTACTGATGAGCGAGCACCCTCAATGAGTATGCACACCATTACATTGTACATTAGGGAAACCATTACATGTTAGAAATCTCGAGGTTAGAGGCAAGATGGATGGGTGAGAGAGGGTCATGTAGGTCAAAATCGACTATAAGTTAGGATCTCAATATGTCTCGTTATGCATGGCCATTTTACCTCAACACCCAACCATACAGACTCACAATCAAAGGGTACCTTTAGTCAACTTAGGGATGATGTCCTAGTCTAAGACCCTTATCAATATCCTAACTTAAGACCCTTCCAAATATCAACATAGGAAATGATCCACCCAATTAAGAGTTCCAAGAACTTTCATGTAACATTTCCTCCCCCCCCCCTTTTAATTTTTTTTAAATTTTTTGAAATTTATTTCCCTCCATCTCTCTCCCCCTGCCGTGAGCATGGCGGGGAGAGAGAGAGAGAGGGAGTGAGCTGGAGATGGGGGGCATGTAGCCCCCTAGGCGGCGGGAGGCGCCGTCCTCCCCCCCTCCTATAAAGGGGAGGCTCCCCCCACCCTGCGGACACACATGCGGTCCCCCCTCCAGCCTCGCCACACAGGCGGCCCCCCTCCAACCTCTCCAGACAGGCGGCCCCCCTCCATCACTGGCAGGTCACTGCAATAGCGCCCCCTCCTGGGGCTTTCGACAGGGAGCTCTTCCCCCCCTATTGCAGAATGCCCTCCCCTCCCCCCCACACTTGCGACAGTAGGCAGCTGTGCCCACCTGAGCCCTCGGCAAGGAAAACCCCCTGTGGTCATCGTTTGAACCCCCCCATTTCGCCAGGCAATTGCCTTGTGATCAGAGAGGTAGAAGGAGAAGAGGGAGAGAAGAAGAGAGGAGAGAGAGAGGAGGGAGAAGAGAGAGAAGAAGAAGAAGAAGAAGAAGAAGAAGAAGAAGAAGGAGGAGGAGGAGGAGGAGGAAGAGGGAGAGGAGAAGAGAGAGAGGAGAAGGAGGAGAAGAGGGAGAGAGAAGAGAAGTAGAAGGAGAAGAAGAGGGAGAGAGAGAAGGAGAAGAGAGAAAAGGAGAAGAAGAAGAAGGAGGAGGAGGAGGAGGAGGAAGAGGGAGAGGAGAAGAGAGAGAGGAGAAGAAGAAGGAGGAGAAGAGGGAGAGAGAAGAGAAGTAGAAGGAGAAGAAGAGGGAGAGGGAGAAGGAGAAGAGGAGGGAAGAGAGAGAAGGAGAAGAAGAAGAAGTAGGAGGAGGAAGAGGAGAGGGAGAGAAGAAGAGAGAGAGGAGAAGACGGAGGAGAAGAGGGAGAGAGAAGAGAAGTAGAAGGAGAAGAAGAAGAAGTAGGAGGAGGAAGAGGAGAGGGAGAGAAGAAGAGAGAGAGGAGAAGATGGAGGAGAAGAGGGAGAGAGAAGAGAAGTAGAAGGAGAAGAAGAGGGAGAGAGAGAAGGAGAAGGAGAAGAAGAAGAAGAATAGGAAGAGAGAAAGAAGAGAGGGAGAGAAGAAGGGAAGGAGAGAGAGAGAAGGAGAAGAAGAAGAGAACAAGAAGAAGAGAAGAAGTAGAAGAAGAAGAGGAGAGGAAGAGAAGAGAAAAGAAGAAGAGAAGTAGTGAGAGAGAAGGAGAAGAAGAAGAGAAGAAAGAGAATAAAGAGAAGAAGAGAGAAAGAAGTAGAAGAGGAAGAGGAGAGAGAGAGAAAAGAAGAGGAAAAGAACAGGAGAGAGAGAGAGAGAGCAAGAAAGAGAGGGAGTGAGAGTTGGTGTGTAGCCTCAAGGAGTCGTGTTCATGAGGCCAGCTTTTTGCGAAGGACCCCTATCTAACGACCCTTCGTACCCGAGCCTATCGTCCTGAAATTTGTCGAGGTCCGGACTGTCCAATCTCCGTGGGCAAATGGTTCCCAAGAAGATAGTCGGGGGGAGCGTAGGTGCCAAAGCTACCATTGGTACTGGTAATGCGAGAGAGGCAAGCGGAGCGACCAACGTGACGAATGCCCCTACGATCACGAATGCAACACAGGTTCTTTAAGATTTGTAATTAATTACATCTTATTTATCATGAAAGAAATGAAGGGGTTAGCTATGTGCATGGAACATGGATGAGTCTTAGGCGCTAGATTGCATGCACAAAATGATAAAGTATGGAGTTCGCATAAGTTTATATGCATGTAATGATAGCTTTTACACACATAAAATGATAAGGTTTTTGCATTATTTCACATAAAATAATAGCTTTTAAACTAGTTTAGTGCATGAATAGTCATTTAGAATTCATGCTTCGTGATCATGACTAAAAGAAACACATGAAATGATAGTTTTCGATGGATAGAAACCCAGACCTTCATGAGATCCAGTGCATTAAGAATAAGTATAATTGCCAGCGATTTGTTTTATTGATCATGCTATGGATCGCAAATGGATACGCTCCTAGCTTAATTGAAGCTGGTAACCTAACCCTAAAATGGATTGTTGACCCAAGTTATGCTTGGTTGTTTGAAAAAGGTTGTAAAAGTGTTTTGATACATCCAAATTAAATTCTGGTTGTGCATGCAATGGGATTGCGATGCCTTGAAGCAAGAGGTTATGCATTCAACTATTTGTTAATGTGGTTTTGGATGTTAACCCAAGTGGGGTGTGATTGATGATTGTATGGTCGGGTCGAGATGACTGATTGCCATGGAAACAAAAGAGATGTTTTCCCTAGTAATTGTTTTTAAGATGGTTGGTTCAGCTGTGGTTGATTTCCTAAAGGGTTAATTAAGGAAGGATGGCGCTAGCTACCCCCCGCGAACCGCCAAACCCTAACTAAGGGGGTTATGAATCCGCACCGAGAATGTGGACCGAACCTGTCGCGAGAAGTCTCTCCATGGAAATTACTTGGCATAGGAGGACGCTTGGGTGCCAGTGGGGGCTCTGACCGTAAATCCCAATGCCTCCGGACCCTACACAAGTGTTCTACGTGACTCGAGATGGGATCTCGAGGCCTTGATACTAGTTACAAGGCGGAATGTTAGGAGGATAAACCTTGGGGTTTTGTGGGGGACGTAAGGATTTTTCTGCAGAGGCAGAAAGTAACACTTAATTCTCCTGTATGGGCAGGAGACAAACATTAATCTGAAGATAAGTTAAGAAAGAGTTTGGTCTTGTTTTATCTTGCTTTCATGTCAGTGGCCCAAATTGGGTAAAGGAACCTTTGACTAACAGGATTAATTAAGGAAGTTACTTTTACGTGTCAAACATAATGTGGTAGGTAATTAGATAACTGAAACAACCCCCGAGGGAAGCGTGGTGGATGTGACCAATGGGTCTATCCTACGGAAGGGTGGTCTCGGTAGCGGAGAGCTTTCCTCAAAGGAAATGTTAGGAAAAATTCGGTCTATGACCTTAGACAATGTTGACTAGGAACCCGGACTTGAGGTCAATCCTAGTGGGACCATCCGGATAAGTTCTGTTGCGGGGAAGACTCGAGAGACCCTAGTTGGCAAACCTTGTGTCATTCCTTGGGAGTGCCGGGTGGCGTCTTCTAGATATATCTCTCGATGGACTGCTAGGACATGTCCCACGATTTGAGGAGCGGGCACGTTACAATTGGTATCAGAGCAAAACTTCTTAATGATACATGATTGATTAATGCTCGGTTCATGGACATATCCTAAACAGAAATAACCTAAGTGGTATGGCTTGATTGTTAGGCACCTTCTGCACCCACGAATTCTGACATATAGGAGAAGAAGTTCCTTCTCAAGCAAATTAAGCCACCCGAGTTTGATGGCAAGGGAAGGACTGTTCAAGCTGACGTCGAGATCTGGATTGAGTCCATGGAGGACTATTTTGAGGCAGTAGGAATTGCACTTGCTAACCAAGCCATGCTCGCCAAAAACTTAAGCTTACAGGCAAAGCGAGACTTTGGTGGAAACAGTGGTGCAGAGACCAAGCGATCTCGGAGGGGACAGTCACTTGGGATAAGCTTAAGGAAGCTGTGCGAGGGAGGTATTTGCCACCTGCCTACCGCACACAAAAGATGAATGAATTCTATGACTTGAAGAAGCTAGGATCATCCCTTGAAGCATATTATTCGAAGTTCGTTTCACTCCTAAAGTATGCACCCCCAATGGATATGACACAGCAGGTGTCAAAGTTCTATGCCTGGGTTGAATCCACCCATAAACACTCGATTGGAATCAATGCACCCAACGGACTTGCAAGACGCATTACTCCGAGCGAATCCAATCGCCCAAGAACTTAAATCAGGCAACTATGATGAAGATGACTCATGAGACCAAGACAAGAGATGCCACAAGTGTGGTGAGATAGAACACATCCGTAAGAGATGCCCCAACTGCCGATGTTTCCACTGCAATGAACTAGAACACATCTAAACAGATTGTCCTGAGTTGGACCTTGAGAATCAGGAATGTGTGGTCAAACGAAGCCGTCTAAACTCTACTTTTGGCTCATATTATGAACCACATGATGATGAAGGCTTGGAGCCTGTTGTAACCTTTGATTATGACTAGATGTCCTAGGAAGATCCTCTCGAGGTAATAAGTCCTGTACTTGGAATAAATCCTATTGCATTCTATGAGTTGTGACAAGTTGTCATTTTAAGAATTTGAGTAATCAAAGTAGCGCAGTGAAAGTGTGAGGGGCCCTAACCCACAGGCTCTAAGGCCCAGTAATGCTTGTCTCCCCCTAGTCTTTTCGAGATGAGGACATCTCGATTCCTCTAAGGGGGAGAGGATGTAACATTTCCTCCTCCCCCCCCCCCCTGTGTGCCCTCGTGCCTCCCCCATAGAAACTCCCCCCCCTTTTTGATTTTTAAAAAATTTTCTGAGATTTTTTTCCCTCCCTCTCTCTCTCCATGCCTTGAGCATGGCGAGGAGAGAGAGAGAGAGAGAGGGAGTAAGCTGGAGATGGAGGGCATGCAGCCCCCAGGTGGCGGGAGGTGCCGTCCTCCCCCCTCCTATAAAGGGGAGGCTCCCCCTACCTACGGACACGTAGGTGGCCCCCCCTCCATCCTCGCCACATAGGAGGCCCCCCTCCAGCCTCGCCACACAGGCGGCCCCCCCTCCATCACCGGCCTGTCACTGTAACAGTTCCCCCTCCTGGGGCTTCCGACAGGGAGCTCTCCCCCCCCCCCCCCCCACACTTGCGACAGCAGCGGCTACGCCCACGTGAGCCCTCGGCAGGGAAATCCCCCTGTGGCCATCGTTTGAACCCCCCCCATTTTGCCAGGCAATTGCCTCGTGATCAGAGAGGTAGAAGGAGAAGAGGGAGAGAAGAAGAGAGGAGAGAGAGAGGAGGGAGAAGAGAGGAGAAGAGAGAGAAGGAGAAGAAGAAGAAGGAGGAGGAGGAAGAGGGAGAGGAGAAGAGAGAGAGGAGAAGGAGGAGGAGAAGAGGGAGAGAGAAGAGAAGTAGAAGGAGAAGAAGAGAGAGAGAGAGAAGGAGAAGAGGAGGGAGAAGAGAGGAGAGAGGAGAAGAGAGAGAAGGAGAAGAAGGAGGAGGAGGAGGAAGAGGAGAAGACAGAGAGGAGAAGAAGGAGGAGAAGAGGGAGAGAGAAGAGAAGTAGAAGGAGAAGAAGAGGGAGAGAGAGAAGGTGAAGAAGGAGAAGAGGAGGAAAGAGAGAGAAGGAGAAGAAGAAGAAGAAGAAGAAGAAGAAGAAGAAGAAGAAGGAGAAGAAGAAGAAGAAGAAGAAGAAGAGGAGGAGGAGGAGAGGGAGAGAAGGAGAAGGAGAAGAAGAAGAAGAAGAAGAAGAAGAAGAAGAAGAAGAAGAAGAAGAAGAAGAGGAGAGGGAGAGAAGAAGAGAGAGAAGAGAAGAAGAAGGAGGAGAAGAGGGAGAGAGAAGAGAAGTAGAAGGAGAAGAAGAGGAAGAGAGAGAAGGAGAAGTAGAAGGAGAAGAAGAGGGAGAGAGAGAAGGAGAAGGAGAAGGAGAAGAAGAAGAAGAATAGGAAGAGAGAAAGAGGAGAGGGAGAGAAGAAGGGAAGGAGAGAGAAGAGAAGTAGAAGGAGAAAAAGAGGGAGAGAGAGAAGGTGAAGAAGGAGAAGAGGAGGGAAGAGAGAGAAGGAGAAGAAGAAGAAGAAGAAGAAGGAGGAAGAGGAGAGGGAGAGAAGAAGAGAGAGAGGAGAAGAAGAAGGAGGAGAAGAGGGAGAGAGAAGAGAAGTAGAAGGAGAAGAAGAGGGAGAGAGAGAAGGAGAAGGAGAAGAAGAAGAAGAATAGGAAGAGAGAAAGAGGAGAGGGAGAGAAGAAGGGAAGGAGAGAGAAGAGAAGTAGAAGGAGAAGAAGAGGGAGAGAGAGAAGGAGAAGGAGAAGAAGAAGAATAGGAACAGAGAAAGAGGAGAGGGAGAGAAGAAGGGAAGGAGAGTAGAAGGAGAAGAAGAGGGAGAGAGAGAAGGAGAAGGAGAAGAAGAAGAAGAATAGGAAGAGAGAAAGAGGAGAGGGAGAGAAGAAGGGAAGGAGAGAGAAGAGAAGTAGAAGGAGAAGAAGAGGGAGAGAGAGAAGGAGAAGGAGAAGAAGAATAAGAATAGGAAGAGAGAAAGAGGAGAGGGAGAGAAGGGAAGGAGAGAGAGAGAAGGAGAAGAAGAAGAGAACAATAAGAAGAGAAGAAGTAGAAGAAGAGGAGAGGAAGAGAAGAGGAGAAAAGAAGAAGAAGAGAAGTAGTGAGAGAGAAGGAGAAGAAGAAGAGAAGAAAGAGAAGAAGAGAGAAAGAAGTAGAAGAGGAAGAGGAGAGAGAGAGAAAAGAAGAGGAAAAGAAGGAGAGAGAGAGGGAGAGTAAGAAATAGAGGGAGTGAGAGTTGGTGTGTAGCCTCAAGGAGTCGCGTTCGTGAGGTCAGCTTTTTGCGAAGGACCCCTATCTAACGACCCTTCGTATCCGAGCCTATCGTCCTGAAATCTGTCAAGGTCTGGACTATCCAATCTCCGTGGGAAAATGGCTCCCAAGAAGAAAGTCGCGGGGGGCGTAGGTGCCAAAGCTACCGTTGGTACCGGTAATGCAGGAGAGGCAAGCGGAGTGACCAATGTGACGAATGCCCCTACGATCACAAATCCAACCCAGGTTCTTTAAGCTTTGTAAGTAATTACGTCTTATTTCTCGTGAAAGAAATGAAGGGGTTAGCTACGTGCATGGAACATGGACGAGTCTTAGGCACTAGGTTGCATGCGCGAAATGATAGAGTATGGAGTTCACATAAGTTTATATGCATGTAATGATAGCTTTTATGCACATAAAATGTTAACGTTTTTACATTATTTCACATAAAATAATAGCTTTTAAACCAGTTCAGTGCATAAATAGTCATTTAGAATTCATGCTTCGTGATCATGACTAAAAGAAACACATGAAATGATAGTTTCCGATGGATATAAACCTAGACCTTCATGAGATCCGGTGCATTAGGAATAAGTATAATTGCCTGCGATTTGTTTTATCGATCATGTTGTGGACTATCGCAAATGGATATGCTCCTAGCTTAATTGAAGCTGGTAACCTAACCCTAAAATGGATTGTTGACCCAAGTTATGCTTGGTTGTTTGAAAAAGATTGTAAAAGTGTTTTGATACACCCAAGTTAAATTCTGGTTGTGCATGCAATGGGATTGCGATGCCTTAAAGCAAGAGGTCGTGCATTCAATTGTTTGTTAATGTGGTTTTAGATGTTAACCCAAGTGGGGTGTGATTGATGATTGCATGGTAGGGTCTGAGATGACTGATTGCCATAGAAAAAAAAGGGATGTTTTCCTTAGTAATTGTTTTTAAGTTGGTTGGTTCAGCTGTGGTTGATTTCCTAAAGGGTTAATTAAGGAAGGATGGCACTAGCTACCCCCCGCGAACCGCCAAACCCTAACCAAGGGGGTTATGAATTTGCACCGGGAATGTGGACCGAACCTGCTGTGGGAGGTCTCTCCGTGGAAATTACTTGGTGTAGGAGGACGCTTGGGTGCCAATGGGGGCTTTGGCCATAAATCCCAATGTCTCCGGGTCCTACACAAGTGTTCTATGTGACTCGAGATGGGATCTCGAGGCCTTGATACTAGTTACAAGGCGGAATCTTGGGAGGATAAACTTTCGGGTTTTGTTCGGGGGACGGAAGGATTTTTTTGTGGAGGCAGAAAGGAACACTTAATTCTCCTATATGGGCGGGAGACAAATATTAATCCAAAGAGAGTTTGATCTTGTTTTATCTTGCTTTTGTGTCAGTGCCCTAAATTGTGACTGACGGGATTAATTAAGGAAGCTGCTTTTATGTGTCAAACATATGTGGTAGGTAATTAGATAGCTGAAACAACCCCCGAGGGAAGCGTGGTGGATGTGACCAATGGGTCTATCCTATGGAAGGGTGGTCTCGGTTAGCCGAGAGCTTTCCTCAAAGGAAATGTTAACGAGAAATGTTAGGAAAAAGTCGATCTATGATCTTAGACAATGTTGAGCAGGAACCCGGACTTCAGGTCAATCCTAGTGGGAACGGCCAGATAAGTTCCGTTGCGGGGCAAACTCGAGAGACCTTAGTTGGCAAACCCCGTGTCATTCCTTGGGAGTGCCGGGCGGCGTCTTCTAGATATATCTCTCGATGGACTGCTAGGACCTGTCCCGTGATTTGAGGAGCGGGCAAGTTACATTTCAAGCGCTTTGACTCCCCTCTTATGTTTTCCGTCACACCAATTGCAAAGAGTTAAGAGGACCCTAGATGCTTCACATGAATTTACTTCTTTTCTTTTAAGATTCCAAAAGAGAGCCACTTATGCAACCAATGGGAAGAGATAACTAGACAATATACTAAATTATATAAACATCAAGCTATAAGGAACCCACTCCATACCAAATAACTAGTTTGAATCTCATATGCACCTGAGAAGGATCACACAAATACCCAATCCTTTGGAAAAAACCTCATGGTTCTACACTATTCTTAACATGTTCTTGCTTCTTGTTCACTAAGCACCACACTCTCCTTCATAAAAATGCTTGAAGAAATACTAGATGCAGCAATAGTCTTTATAGGCAGTAGTAGGTTGAGAAAAATAGCACAAGCATCATGAGTGCTACCTCTCAAATTCACTTCGTGAATGTATACAACAACTTAATGAATCTTAAAAGTAATTCAAGACTTAGAAAAATAAAATCTTTTCAAGGTAATTCAAGACTTCAGGGAGATCCCCCTCTCTCTCTTTATATACATATACACGTATTAAGACTTGCGATCATTAAAACAAGTACAAAAATCTATTTTTTAATCTTATTCGAATTTGGTACTTTTAAAATTATCAATAAAATAAACACAAAAACTCATTTTTCATTCTATTTAATAATATTATTTTATAAATTATCAAGAAAATAGAGATAGTTGTTTATCATAATCCATGTTCGTGATCAATTGCGATCAGCCCAAAAATCTTGAAAAGAATCACCTATGTATAGACCGGACCGAAGTACACAATGTCTAGAGTGAGTGCAAGGAAGGAATTGCCAAAAAACACAAGGGGAGAGAGAGAGAGAGAGAGAGAGAGAGAGAGAGAGAGAGTGTGTGTGTGTGTGTGTGTGTAAGCATAAGAGGGATTGAGAGAGAGATGTACGACAAAGAAAGAGAGGGAGATAGGAGGGTGTAGCAGAAAATGATTGGGGAGAAACAGAGGAGACGAAAATGGATAGGTCGGGTTTATCCGTAGGGTATCGTCACTTAAGTGACGATTTTTTTAAAAATATTCCTTCGTCTCTTAGGCGAAGTCATCACTTAAGTGATGACAATCAAATTTTACCTCACTTAAGTGACTAAAGCCATGTTATAAAATTTTAAGTCACTTATATGACACTACAATATATAGACCTTATACTGACGTTAAAAGTGACGAAAATGTAAATAACAAAATTTTTCCCCGTCGTCACAAAAAGCGTCGTTATTGGCGATGCCATAGAATAGTCGGTATCAGCGTCAGTATCAACGTCGTTTGCGATGTTGATACCAACGCCAATAACGACGGTCTGCAACGATAATAATGACGCAAGCAGTAAATTTGTGACGCTAATAGCGACGGTAACAAGGAAAAAAAAATTTGTGGCAGGGCAGCTAGCACTGTGTGCTTTATTTGGGCCATACAAAATAGTTTTTGCACTGTCTACAATGCTCGTGTAAACAAATACAAAGTATACTGAAATCATAACACTGATACATGAAATAAATATATGATCACATAATGAAAGCGACTGGTACAATCATGACAAGATATCACTAGTACATAGAAAATGTCTACACAGATCATGCAACCAAAAAAGAAAGGTGGGTAAGCTCCAGGGATCCAAGGGAGAGCTACATATCCTCGCCATCGGAAAGCTCGTCCCGCTGCAAAGGAGCATTGAACGGACTCTACAAAAAAAGAAACAACAACACATCAATCCACCATACAATAATGCATTCTAATTAAACATGATAACTATAGACAAGAAATACGAGTGACTTACAGGGCTGCCGTATCTATACAATCGGTCGATCAATGTAGTGAGACCATGCCTCTCTACATATCGAGTCTCAAGGCCGGTCGGATCGTGATTTGTAATGGAGTGTTACAAAGAAAACAAAATACTAAATCTTAGAAACATGATTGTCAGTACAAAGGATATTGCAAAAAAATAAACAAGCAAAACAAAAGAAAAACTTACAAAGTCCTCCAGATATGTCCTGTGGCCGCCACTCCCAAGATGATGGACCACTCCAGCCTCTAGTCGTACCCTCGCCGCCTCGCGCTGCTGACTCCAACGTCCTAGAGAATCCGTAACCTCCTCCCTCAGTCGGTGCCAGTCGTCCGCGTCTAGCCACTCGGGCTTTGCATCCCCACTCTTGAGTGCCTTGCGTGCATCCGATCACTTGTGTGACATATATGCACGCATGCAGTCCATCATCCAGCCCGTAGAAAATCTATCTACTGAGGCTGGAACCGGAAACTCCTCATGCAAGGATGCTACTATGTAGTCCTTGCTCCCCTTCGGTATGTTCTTCCAATGATCTAAGACGTTGTGCCAAAAAACTTGTTGGCACAACTCTCTCATGCAAGCCATCACCCTCCTCTCCTCATCCTTCATGATGATGACTCCTAACCTATCATCGACTAGATAGGCATACCCCCTTGGGGTATGCCTAAGATGGGTCCTCTCCCACCTGCGTCCACACTCCTGCGCATATCCAGGAGACCCATGTGCATCCGATGTACTGACTGGGATAATATCTATTGGAATGGCACCCATAGGGGTGCCACCTACAGACGACTGAGCAAAAGTTGGAGTAACTGGAGTAGACGTCAGCATAACGACAAGATGGAGACACCGCGTTTGTGCCTCCACAGCATCCACCTGAGCCTGAGCCACACTCCCTAGAACCGCCACGAGAGCGAGGAGTCGCACCTGTATCCTGTGTTGACTGCAAGCTCACTGCCTCCGTATCTCTGCAACATCCCCCTAACCCTGAAGCACTCCCTCCCTCTGGCCCAAGTCTGGAGCGTCGACCTCGTCTGCTCAAAGCTGAAGCATCCGATCACGCCGAAGTAGATCTAGCAGAGCGGCCTGACGATGTCCAAGACAGCTCCTGGTCTGCCATGTCTCTAAGTCTCGCGATCTGATTTGGAGATATGCGTGTGAATATATTCTGCAACTCCTCATCGCTCATCCCTCAACTCATCCTGAAAATGTCACCTGCATAGACAAAAAATGATGTTAGCATAATCAATTTAAATCATACAAAGCACGATAATATGAATCCTAAAAAAATGATCTCACTTAAAATGCATATCTTATGTACCCATATAAGCGATTAGTCAACGAATTGAGTAAGTGGATGCTCCAAGTATAAAGTATCCTATGGTCCCATGTCAATCTCCTGACACAACTCCGCATACACTGGAAGGTCGATAGATATGTCACCACAAAAGGATGAGTCCACCTCATTCTCAAAGAATTCTTGGACTCCTGTATTTTCATCATTGTTAGTTAATGCTGGCTCCAAGCTTTCGGTGGCCTCCACCCATTGCAATATCGACCCCTCTATTTGCATATTGTCCTCATCTATGCTCGGAACATCGCTTTGATCATATACTCTCATACTTCGGGGAGCTGAAGGTATAATATACCACCATTGAGGTTGTCAGGGGTTTGGATTGAAGATTACTTGTTCACAAACACATACAAGAGAGTTTAAACTATTATGACATGTACCATGTCGTAATATAATTAACAAACAAATGAGTTCATGCACCTATTTACAATGGGCTGGCAACACAAAGGTGTCACGCAAATCCGTCCATTTTTTTTCGGAACCTATTTCGAGAAATCTAGATGGATCTCGTGGAATTGTTGCTCCAGCTCCTTCAAGTACCACTTTGAACCACTGCACATTGAATAGTATCATGGAGAAGCTACGGTAATCCACTGTAACAATACTTTGCAAGTTTTCAAAATACTCCATCTCATCGATAACCATGTTTGGATCTGTTGCTCATCCCAGGCTTTCCTGCTCAAACCTTGCCATGATACCACAGTCCATTATGGAGCGCATTTTTTCAATATGCTCCACGCAAAAATGCCATCCCGCGACCACGTTGTACTATATATTTTGTACTATACATTGAAATACTCAAATTAGATATCACATATAAAATATAGATATGACAAATCCTAAACACCTCCTCACCTTTGGACTACATCCCCTCGAGAATTCCCACTCCTTCATTAAGACCTCTGCCCCTTTGCGAGACACTACGGTCAAAGCTCCATGCAACCATTGCATTGACATGAACCGCGGCATCTTCTCCATGCCCTCAGGATATCGAATCGGTCAATGACACATACTACGTCAAAATTCAGATCGCATTTTCTCTCGATCTTGCCTAGCAATCTGGTACTTGGCGAGCCATGTCTCCATAGAGGCATGGTGCAACATACAAAAGTGATTCACCTTCTCCTCCATTGCAGCATCCATTCTTTTTTCTACCCCATTTCCAACCACCACATCTCCGGTCAGTCTATCATCGTCCTTCAGCGACCATAGCATTTTGTTGTCTGGATCCACCGTTGGTAGCCATTGTGAAATATGCACTAGCGCCTTAGACACCAACCAACCTTCAGCCATGCTACCTTCTGGCCGAGCTCGTTGTTGCACAAATCCTTTCAAGGTTTTCATGAAGTGCTCCAAGAAGAACATCCATCACGTATGGACAGGTCTAGCAATCTCCACTGCATCTACAAGATGCACAAGAGGGTGGATTTGTATCATGAGCATGCTGGTAGGCAGGTATTTCTCAAAGAGGCAGACCATCTCCACTACTCCCCGCCTTGCGGATTCAATAGAGGACATCTTAATCTCCTTCTGTGAGATCCATTGCACCAAAGTCGACAACCTGTAAATGGCCCCGCATATTTCTAGAATAAGGCATCCTGTGATCGCGATCGGTAGTATAAACTGCCACAAATTAGAAAGCATTATGAACAATGGCTACACTCCAAATAGCAAAATGTGCACGCCAATTACAATCCATTCGTAGTACAAACCTGCATATCTTATTCCAGTCATGGGATTTTAGCCCTAATAATTGGTCATCTTTAGAAAATGTAGACTTGAGAGAACGCATCATACCCATCGGAGTGCAGATAGACTTGACTACTTGCTTCACAATGTGCTTTTCTTTAGAGGACAAAACCCAAGGAGCACGAGGTAGCTGCATGTGACCATTAGCACTCGACTGCGGCCAAAGCGCCTCCATCTTGCCTACCTCCTTCAAATCCATTTGTGCCCCTATAGTGTCTCTCTTTCTTGTGATGTGGTTCCATAGCAAGCTACCCACATTTTTGAAAATATGCATGGGATCCAACAAGTGGTTGACCTGTAAGTGGGTCCAATATGGCAACTCGTAGAAAACTGAGAACCGCCGCATTTCGTTTGGATCTGACTTCGCATGGACCATTTTCAACTCGTACCAGCTTGCGGCATTCATACGTGTTGGAGGTCATCCAAGAAAACCTTCCTTGAGTTCATGACCCTCTGGCAAGAAAGCGGCGTGTCCTTGATATACCATCTTCTTCATGGTTTCTGACCTTCAGGAGTCTAACTGTGGCCTGCACAATGGACAGCATGATAACCGGAGGTAACTAGACATGTTCCAACACCACGACCCAGTGAATACAAGTTTGAATGAGATAAAATATAGATATTACCAACGAGAACAAAAGCCTATTTACCTAAGCACTCTCCGAATCCCGGAAAGTCATGCATTGTCCACATCAGAATGGCTCGAATATTGGCGAATAGTTGACCATCGCGCTTGCTCATATCTTGCACGGTGACCCCCTCCTTCCACAAAATCTTAAGCTCATTGACTAATGGACGAAGATACACGTCCATATTTTTGACTTTGTAGTGGCTGGGGACGAGTAAGCTAAGGATGAGATGTCCTTTCTTCGTAGAAAGCCATGGAGGGATATTGTAGTTGACAAGGACTATAGGCCATACACTGTAATGGGTTCACGCCATCCATTGCAAGACCGAGCCACTCTCGAGCAAAGCTTGGGAAGGTAGATTCAATGTGGCTCCATGCATGTGAATCCGTTGATATTCGTTGAACTCCATCTGTGGACCTATTTTGCGCATGCCACATTGTCAAGCTAGCCATGCTAGACGTACGAAACATGTAGTTTATGCGGGGGATAAGCGGAAAGTGTCTTAGAACTTTTTGAGGAATGGTTTTCCCTTGTAAGTCCTGTCAATACCTGTGAGCACCACACTTTGGACATGTCTCCATAGTCTTGTATTCTGCTCAAAACAGTATGCAATTGTTGATACATGCATGGATGTTGTTGTAGTCCATGCCAAGCTTTCATAAAACATATCGTGCATCATCACGAGACTCAGGCATGGTATTTGTAGGTGGTAATATATGATATTTCAATAACCTGAAAAAAATCATAAAACACCTTGAAAAAGCACAAATGTTTTTAATAATAGTGCCGAAAAGAAATCAAAAAAGCATATATACAAGGTACCTAAATAACTCGGTTACACTCACATCGCTCCACCCGTATTTTGCTTGCACGCTTAAGAGTGCAAGCAGTGTCTTCGGGGGAGATGCTCGGCACCCATCATATAATGGTATGGATGCTTCCTCTCTAAGTGGATCAGAAGTCTTTACATCCATGGGAATCAATGCATCGATCATTGCCTTCATCTCAGGCTCCAAGATTGTAGGTAGGTCTGGAAGGCTGCCTGTCTCCTCTGGCATTGACGGTATAGATTGGCCTTGCAAGTGGTGGATTGGCTCATGCACTCCATCCATCGCACGCCCACAAAATCTTCTAATTGGACGCAAAGGGTGCACTCCTCCTTGGGACGAGACGTCACCTCCCTAGATAGAAAATTTGCCAGCCAAACCTAATCTTATTGTATATGGTATTCAATTAGCTTGCAAGTACAATGCATGATTGATATTAACTTTTCTTACCGTTTGTTGAAAATCTGCAATCGCCTGATCAATGATCTCAGATTGAAACTCAGCAAATCGTCGTACATGTTTTATAGACAATCAACTTTTTCATCTAATTGCCAGCTTGCATTGAGAGCAAGGACATGGAACACACTGATTAAGATATGCATCGCGATCTTGAACAACAGGACCTTCATCGTTTTCCATTTTGTCTACGTTACTACAAACAATTTGTTTTTGTTATCATTCTTTTTTTCTTTCTTAAATTTTTCTCCTCTCCTTTCATCTCTCTCTTTTTTTTTCTTTCTTAAATTGTTATCCTCTCCTTCCATCTCTCTCTCTTTTTCTACGTTACGACCACGACCATGACCGCGACCATGACCGCGACCACGACCACGACCACGACTACCACTACGACTACGACCACAACCACAACCACGACCACCACGACCACGACTACGACCATGACCACGACCACGACAACAACCACGACCACAACCACCACGACCATGACCACCACCACCAGATTGAGGGAGAGAGAAGGGTTGAGAGAAGAGATGACTACGACCACGACCATGACCACGACCATGACCGCGACCGTGACTGCGACCACGACTACGACCGCGACCACAACCACGACCACGACTACCACTACGACTAAGACCACAACCACAACCACGACCACCACGACCACGACTACGACCATGACCACGACCACGACAACAACCACGACCACAACCACCACGACCATGACCACCACCACCAGATTGAGGGAGAGAGAAGGGTTGAGAGAAGAGATGACTACGACCATGACCACGACCACGAATACAACCACGACCATGACCACCACCAAATTGAGGGAGAGAGAAGGGTTGAGAGAAGAGAGAGGAGAAAGAGAGAGATCTGACTAGAGTATTTGACACCTATAGTCAACACAACATGGCAAACACAAGTACAAATTGACATTGAATTGTGGCAAGAAAATCCATCACAAAACAATAGTTATAATACTCGAGGTAGGATTTCAAAGTCTTACTGATTTCAATCGGTCATGGATGCCATACTATGGGTAGGTTGCACTCACTAAGAATAGAATTGGCAATTCACCTCATCTTCTCTCCATCATCAATAGAATTCTCCTTTACCATTTACAACTCACCCACCTTCTCTCCACACTATTGCACACTACAATCTCTATGAGGGCATGAGATTGGGATCTCCACAGATACCAAAGCATGATCTCTAGCTTGATGGTTACATATATACTACTACTACTCATGGAATAAACCTTAAAATAGTTATTATGCTCAAATATATGCTTGTTTGTTAGAGCAGAAATTTATTCCTAAGACTATTCTAAGGAAGAAAGAGGGCTAATGATAAAAGAGTGTCCTTCCTTATAAGTGATTTTATATTAAATTTTTAAATTAAAATTGATACTTGAAGATGAGTTTCCTAAGAGATCTTGTGGTGATGTTGTTTTAGTTTTGTGGAGCATATGAATGATGCCGTTTTAGTTTTTGGTATTTGTCTTTTTAAGAAGAGATTGATTTTTATGGAATATCCAAAGTTATTTTTGGATTTACGTTATGAAAAATGAATGTTTTTCTAACTGATAGGCTGATTGCCTTCGCTGTATACTTGTGTGGTGGAGGCTAGGACAAGCCCCATGTATGAGAGGTCTCTTTGCAGGAAGAACATTATGCTAGGAGGCACAAGTGTGCTAGGGTTCTCTAGCCATATACCCCTTAGGTTTGTTGAGGATTGGCCTAACCACTATGAGCCTAGGATGAGCTTATTGTAAGGTCTTATTTCCTTTTCTCTTTTTCTCTCCCTCTCTCATTTCCTCTCCCTCCCTCACCCTCACCCTCTCTTTCCCTATTAGGTTTAATGATTTTTCTCTCTTTTTCTCTCTCCTCTCCCTCTCTCATTTCCTTTTCTCTCTTTCTTTCCCTCTCTCATTTCCTCTCCCTCCCTCACCCTCACCCTCTTTTTCTCTCTTTCCCTATTAGGTTTAATGATTTTTTTCTCTTTTTCTCTTTCCTCTTCCTCTCTCATTTTTTTCTCTCTCCTCTCCCTCTCTCATTTCCTTTTCTCTCTTTCTCTCCCTCTCTTATTTCCTCTCCCTCCCTCACCCTCACCCTCTCTTTCTCTCTTTCCCTATTAGGTTTAATGATTTTTCTCTCTTTTTCTCTCTCCTCTCTCTCTCTCTCTCTCTCTTTCTCTCTCCTCTCTCTCTTTTTCTCTCATTTCTTCTCCCTCCCTCTCCCTTTCTCATTTCCCTATTATGTTTAATGTCCCTCTCCCTCTCCCTCTCCCTCTTCCTCTCTCATTTCCTCTCCCTCTCTCATTTTTCTATTATGTTTAATGTCTCCCTATTATGTTTAATGTCTCCCTCCCTCTCCCTATCCCTTTCCCTCTCCCTCTCCCTCTCCCTCTCTCATTTCCCTATTATTTTTAATGTCTCCCTCTCCCTCTCTCATTTCCTCTCCCTCCCTCTCCCTCCCCCTCTCTTTCTCTCTCCCTCCCTCTCCCTTTCCCATTTCCTCCCCCTCTCCCTCTCCCTCTCTCTCATTTTCCTATTATGTTTAATGTCTACCTCCCTCTCCCTCTCCCTCTCCCTCTCCCTCTCCCTCTCCCTCTCTCATTTCCTCTCCCTCTCTCATTTCCCTATTATGTTTAATGTCTCCCTCTCCCTCTTTCTCTCCCTCTCCCACTCTCTCTCTCTCCCTCCCTCTTCCTTTCCCATTTCCTCCCCCTCCCCCTCTCCCTCTATTTCTCTCTCTCTCTCCCTCCCTCTCCCTCTCCCTCTCCCTCTCTCTCTCTTTCTCTCTCATTTCCTCTCGCTCTCTCAATATACACGAATTATACAAAAAACAAGTAAAAGAGAGAGAGAATGCACTCTCCCTCCCTCTCCCTCTCCCATTTCCTCCCTCTCCCTCTCCCTCTCCCTCTCCCTCTCTTTCTCTCTCATTTCCTCTCGGTCTCTCAATATACACGAATTATACAAAAAACAAGTAAAAGAGAGAGAGAATGCACTCTCCCTCCCTCTCCCTCTCCCATTTCCTCCCTCTCCCTCTCCCTCTCCCTCTCCCTCTCCCTCTCCCTCTCCCTCTCTTTCTCTCTCTCTCTCTCTCCCTCCCTCTCCCTCTCTCATTTCCTCCCCCTCCCCCTCCCCCTCTCATTTCCTCTCCCTCCCTCTCCCTCTCCCTCTCTTTCTCTCTCATTTCCTCTCCCTCTCTCAATATACACAAATTATACAAAAAACAAGTAAAAGAGAGAGAGAATGCACTCACCGTAAAGACTCGAAGAAGGGTTTGGCGGCTCCTCTTCACCCTCCGTATACCTCCTCTTCTTCGTGAACGACGGTGGTGGCGGCGGTGGTGGCGGTGAGAAGCCTTCTTTCTCTCTTTCTCTCCCTCTCAGCAAAACGGCCGCTCTCTCTCTCGCTCTCCCTCTCGAAATCTTTTGTGAATGCACGAAATGAAACGCGCTCGGGTTTCGGCCCACATTTTTTTTCTCTGGGGACCATCGCTATTTTTCGTCACTAATCGGTGTCGCTATGGCTTGATATCCTTGTAGTGTGATACTTTTTCGTTGCTAATATCCTCGCTATACGTGTTGCATAAACGATGTACAATAGCGACGAGGATTTTAAGATCACATGCGATGACAATCTGTCGCTTTATGCCTCGCTATAGGGGGGTCATTGTAGTAGTGATCTCAACAAAATAATAATCAAGAATTGATACTCTTTGTCGGGTTGATACTAGAGCTCTTGGAATACCTTGGAAAAGCCAATATCTTCACAAAGATTGATCTAGAGGGGCTTACAATCTTGTACATATCAGAGAAGGAGATGAATGGAAGACAACCTTCTGTACGAGGTATGGTCACTTCGAGTATGTTGTTATGCCATTCGGTCTTACTAATGGTCCTATAGTGTTTCAACATATGATGAATGATATCTTCCAAGAACATCTAGATGATTTTATAGTTATATACTTGGATGATATCTTGATATTCTCAAGAGATCCAAAGGAGCATGAGCTCCAAGTAAAATTAGTTTTGGAAAAGCTCAGAGAAAAAGGACTATATGAAAAACTTGAGAAGTATTTTTTTCATAAGATAGAAGTGAATTCTAGAGATACAATGTCTCCTAGAGAGGAATCTTCACGGACCCCAAGAAGATTGAGGCTATTCTTGATTGGTAGACACCCACATGTATCTGCAATGTCCAATTTTTTCTTGGCTTTACCAAATTCTACATGATATTTATCAAGGATTACTCAAAGATAGTCACACCACTCACCAGATTCATAGAAAACTCAAGGTTCTCATGGACCCCAGAAGTCAAGAAGGCCTTCTAGACCCTAAAGACCGCTTTCACCACTGCCCCAGTTCATCCACCTAGATCCTACCAAGCCATTTTTCTTGGAGTTTGATGCATCAGACCATGCCTTAGGAGCCATCTTGTCCCAACATGGAGATGATGGTCATATGCATCCAGTGGCATTTCATTGAAGAAAGTTCTCCCCTCCAGAGATAAACTATGAGATCCATGACAAAGAACTCCTTGCCATTGTAGATGCCTTTGATACTTGGCATCATCATCTAGAGGGTGGAGCCCATAAAGTTATTGTCTATATAGATCTCAAAAATCTAGGATATTTTATGACAATCCACATGCTCAATTGAAGAAAATATTACAAGAGTAACTTTTTGTCTAGGCTTGACTTTGTCATCACCTATCGCCCAGGATGCCAACAATGCCAATTAGATGATTTATTAAGAAGATTCTACCTAGCACCTAGGAAGGGAGAAGACGCTTTTGATAAACCACAATCAATACTACTCAAGCCAGAGCACCTCTAGCTAGTAGCCATCTCCAATTGTCACCAAGACGACCCTACCTTGATCCAGTTAATCCATGAAGCCTTATTGCATGATGATTTGTCCAACAATGTCAAGAGAAAAAAATCAAGAGAGAAAAGGAAATGAAGTTTGTGAGTTTTAGGAAAATAATGAATTTTTATACTATAAGGATCTACTTTACATCCCTCTAGGAGAAAGGCGATACCCTAGGTACTCCAATAACACCATGACACCCTAGCAACATGACACTTTAGAGTTAATAAGACCTTAGAGATTATTTCAAGAGATTTTTGGTGGCCCCATATGCGGAAATAAGTTTAGAAATATATAAAAGCATGTGATACTTGCAATAGGGCCAAGGTACATCATCATAAACCACATGGCCTCCTGCAACCCTTGCACATTCTAGCATGACCTTGGTCTTCTTTGTCCATGGATTTCATAACAGATCTTTTCAAAGACAGGTTTACAAAAATGACACACTTCATCCTACCACCAAGCATATGCGCAACTACCACTAGACTCTTCCCTCAAATACATTTTCAGATTACATGGACTCCCAGACGATACCATCAGCGAACGATTGAGATTCCAATTCATATCTAGTTTTTGGAAGAGCCTTTGCAACCTCCTTGGAGTCTAAGCTAAGTTAACCATAGCTAATCATCCACAAACTGATGGTCAAACGAAACGGTGTTGTGCCGCTATGCGCACATCGTGTGAAAAACTCTAGAGTGCGGCTTCCTTATAGATCTAGAGAGCCAGTGCCACTTTAGGCATTAGTGTTAGTGTCCATGGTTCAAAAATATTAGATTTTTGGATAAGTTTTAGCCCATTTTTTATATTTTAGATATTATCCCTTGTAAAAATCCATAAAACTATAGACAACTTCTAGATTAGGATACCATGTAAAAGAAAGCATATAGCTTTCAGCTATTTTGAGAGGATTTTATGTAAAAAGAAAGATTAGCAAAATCGTGCGATGCGTGATCACTATTTTCAGGCAATGAACAACACTCTGAAGTGGGAGATGAAGAGGGAGTGATCTAGCAGAATTCTGGCCAGGTGTGCTAGTAGTTTACCCCCCTTTTGGAGCCAATGGAAGCATCAGATTGATGATCTGAGCATCATAGAGGAAGGCATTATTTTATACACGTTTTTGTCTACAAGAGTTTTATCTTCTCATAATGCAGAAATAAACTGACAGGCTTCATCTATGTTAGTATTCTTCTACATTTTCTATTTCTTTTTGTGAGTATTCTTCTACATCTTCTATTTCTTCGAACCCCTTCTCTTTCATCTACTCCTCTCCCTGAATCTCCCTTCACCTTGCTAACTCTTACCCCCGTGGTAGACTTTCGACACCAAATGCACCGACACCGTGTTAGGGAAGTTTATGCTATCATTAGAGGTGAATTCCGAAAGATATTGGGGCTAATTTGGGGCTAATATCTTTAGCCATATTCAAAGAATTAGCTATAGCAATGTTCTTTTAATTCATTTTTTACTCTACAAAAGACATTTTGTCAAAATATGCAAGTACTGTATGTGCCCCTATGGCAGCACAATGTTTGTAGATCATTCATAGATGCTTGGAGTTGAATTAAGAGGAGCTTTTTCTCTTATTTCTTGGTTGTGGTAACTTATCCTTATCAGCAACTCAATTTGAAGCTCTCTTGAGTCAAGTCTCTTTGCCCTACAAGCCTTGTAATCGACTCATAAGCTTTTGTCCCTAACAGTCTACATTGAATGTAATCATGCAAAGTTGATTCATGCTATGGCATCATGTATGAATGATGGGATGTAGAGTTGTTTATGATACATGATAGCATATTTACTTGATTTTATAATTTGTGATTGCTCTTACAGTCAAGAAAACAAGCTTGATTTGAGTTAAAACTTATGAGATAATACTCTTGTGATCTTTGCTAAGAACATGCAGTTGGAAGCTCTATTAACATCTTCAAGAACTTGGCTTGAAACCTTCAACCCTTCTCTTATCTCTACCATCTCCGGAGTCTAAGCTCTTGAATCCCCATACATTCTTCTCTCTAAAACCCGTGTGATTGACCATGAAGTACCTCTTGAACCTTTAAAAATTCACTGTAATTTACTTATCTCTTGAAGACACATCTCTATCTACCTTGTCTAGTTTTCTTGCCAAACCCCTATGATGACCTTCAACCCTACGGGCTACGACAATGGGTAAATCTAGACTTGGAACAATATCTTTGCTACACCATCAACTACCATTAGAATGATTGATTTGAGCTCTTTCCCTTTGCAGAGTTTGCTTATAATAATAGTACCCATGCATTTAAAAATCAAACTCCTTTCTTTGAAAACTATGGCCAGCATCCAAGTATGGATATACATCTCTCCAATCAAGTAAATAACCTTGCCGCTTGAGATAAAGCTCAACACCTAGTAGATATATAATAAGATCTCAAATAACAAATCCGAAATTCTCAAAATCAGTACAAGTACTATGTGAACTAGTATCATCTCCAACATCCATCATTGAAAGTCAGTGATCAATTATGGTTACTCAAGCACAACCTCTAGACAACAAGGCCCTCCACAAAGCTAGACCACGAGAGATTTGGGCCCTTCACTATCGTAGCCCAGATCAATCCATTTGCTTACTAATACCAACTCTCAAGCACCATGAAGATCCATATAGTTTTCCATGTTTCTTTGCTTGAGCCATATTACAACTCCCCAGTGAGGGGGGAGATATGAAATCCCCCCCACTTGTCCTCAAATTGAAGATCATGAAGAACTTGAGGTTGAGCATGTCTTAGACTCGAGGATATTTTGAGGTACATTGGAATATCTTGTTCTCTAGAAAGTATATGACATCAATGATTGCACTTGGGAACTTGCAGAATATCTCCAAAGAGCACCTCTCAAAGTTAAAGAATTTCACAAGAGGAATCCAACGAAACTTGGATCAAACCACCAATTTTCTCCTCATGGAACTCATCGCTAGAGGAGGGGGTGATGTCACGGATATGCCATGATCAAGTATACGGATTAATTCTTGCTCATGCCATATGAATCCACACTCCATGCGAATGCACCCTTAATCGGACATCCTTGAGCCAACCATGTGAATGCACCCTTGCCATATCATCATATAATCTTCTAGAAGATATGCCATATCATCACTTGCATCATTGATGATATCACCATGGAATACTCTAGAAGATCTTTAGCCACCCTCCAACACCTATAAAAGAAAGGGCTCGCCATAGAGCTCCTCAGTCTTGCCAATGCCAGTCTTGGGAGCTCAAGGAGTCGAGACCTCCAAGTAAGCAACTATGAGTTCTAGTTCTAGTTCTTGTCTAGTCATGGTATCTAGTCTTGTCTCGTCTTCCAATATAGTCTTTTTGTCTTGTCGCCTTGTAATCTCGTAGAACAAGATCTTGTCTAGTATTGTCTTGTATCTTGTTCATCCCCATTGAGGGAGATTTTATAATTCGGATATCTTATATCCATATCTATGGTCCCGGGTTGTGGGATCCTTCATATCCTATTGAGTCATGTTCTCTATACCTATGGTCTTGGATTGTGGGATTTTTTGTAGCTTATTAAGTTATCATTGTGCCCCTACATGGGATTATCTCGTTATAATCAAAATTCTTGTAACAAATCTTGTATCTAGCCTAGTCTCTTGAGCACAATTTAGTGCTCCCAAAACAAGTGTAAGAGTTTAGGGTACAAAAGATATACCGTTTTCTTAAGTAACCTTGGCTTCCACCATTTATCTCCTTGTTGTCAAGTTGTACAACAACTCAAACTTGACAAGAAAAACTTATATGCTTATATAAATTCAAAGAAAAAACAACATTTGAACTCCTAAGACGTTAAAAGTTTAAGTTTTACTGACTTTCCAAACCAAAAAGCATCAACAAAAGCTTTGTGCAAGTTTTCAAAAACTAGATGAGCCATAGCAAGTTAACGGTTTTTAAGTTTTTCATTAAAAACATCATAATGTATGAGAGGAGTTGCCAATGAAAAGCTTGAAGAGATGAGATAATAAGAGATCTTCACATACCATATCACTTCAAATCTTTCAAGGCAGTTTTTGAAACAGAAACAGGCTTGAAAGTGAAGTGCTTGAGATCAGATGGAGGGGGAGAGTACCTCTCTAATGATTTTAGTGGCTTGTTGAGGAATCATGGGACAAAAAGGCAATTCACTTGCAGGTATATCCCACAGCAAAATGGGATTGTAGAAAGAAAAAATATGCATATTGTAGAAGTTGCACGAGCATTAATGGCTGAAAAGAATATGCCAAAATATTTTTGTTCTGAAGCTGTTCATATTGCTATCTATATTATGAACAGAACCCCCACAGTTGCAGTTCATGGGATGACTCCTGAAGAATGCTTTACTGACAAGAAGCCTAACGTATCACACTTGAAGGTATTTAGATGTGTTGCATATGTTCATGTGCCAGAAGAGCTATGGAAGAAGCTTGATCCAAAGGTTGAAAAATGTATTTTTATTGCATACTCTTTAGAGCAGAAAGGGTATTGTTGTTACAACTCGGTCTCACAGGTGAGTTCAGAGTGAGCAGGGATGTTATTTTTGATGAGATGAACAATTGGTATGCAATTGCTAGTGATGCATTGGATGGTGATAATGATCATGATATCTATGTGCAGAAAGAAAAGAAAGAACCATGGAGTCTTAGTGGACCAGAAACATCATCTGGTACTACACCTACAATGAGCCCTTGGTCTGGGAGACTAACGAGTATCCCCACATCTTCAGGTATATCTATAAGTGTTGCATGCAAAGACAAAGGAAAGAAGAAAGTGCTGGATGGTAATGATGCATCTACTAGTCATTTGGGATTTGATAGAGATTCTAGTGGTTTAGAGAGTTTAGATGATGAGCTTGGTATTCCTTTAGTTAGGACACCAAGTCTAAAGAGAGCTCATAGTAATGTAAAGGCTCCATTGAGTGATCCAGTTGTACATAGGTCTAGTAGGGTCAGATACCTTGTTAAAATATTTGGCTTTGAAGGTTATACAGCTCACCATTATGCTTATATGATGAAACTAGTTGAGGATGTTGAGCCCATTTATTTTAAGAGTGTTGTTGGTTATGCTCATTGGGATGCAGCAATGGATGAGGAGATGGCTGCATTAGAAGCCAGTAAGACTTGGGATTTGGTACCCTTGCCTAAGGGTAAGAAAGTTATGGGTTATAAGTGGGTTTACAAAGTCAAGCATAATGCAAATGGTTCAGTTGGCAGGTATAAGACTAGGCTGGTTGCAAAAGGCTATGCTCAAACATATGGCATAGATTATGAAGATACATTCAGTCCAGTTGCTAGGATGGCAACTGTTAGTGCGTGATTGCCTTGGTAGCAGCCAAAGGTTGGAGTTTGCATCAAATGGATGTTAAGAATGCCTTCTTGCATGGTGAATTGGAAGAAGAAGTGTATATGGAGCAACTAGCAGGTTATGAGGATTTAGAGCATCCCACATATGTGTGCAAGTTAAAGAAGGCGCTCTATGGGCTGAAGCAAGCACCTAGAGCATGGCCTGACAAGATTGGTGAGTATCTTGTCAATATTAGATTTTGTATTTCTGATGCTGATCACTCACTTTATGTGAGAAAGGGAGATGCATGTTTGGTTATCATAGTCATCTATGTGGATGACTTGATTATTACAAGTGATAGTGACAGTGGGATTGCTGAAGTTAAGGACTTCTTGAAGATGAAGTTTAAGATGAAGGATTTGGGTGAGCTGAGATACTTTCTTGGTATTGAGGTGATCAGATGTGATGATGGTATATGGCTATCAAAAAGGCAGTATAGCCTGGTTATGTTATCCAAGTATGGTTTGACAGCATGTAAGCCTCTTTCAGTACCATTGGAGCAAAATGTGAAGTTGAGTGCCGATGTTGGGGATGAGATAAAAGACCCTACTATGTTCAGGAGGATGGTAGGGAGTTTGATTTACATGACTATCACAAGATAAGACTTGAGCTATGTTTTTGGCCTTGTCAATAAATTTATGCAAATGCCTAGAAAGTCTCATTTGGATGCAGTTAGATGTATATTGAGATATGTGAAGTCCACTTTACATTATGGACTTTTTTATGAGGCAAGTAAGAATGTGTAGGTCTTTGGATATACAGATACCAATTGGGCTAGTAGCATGTCAGAAAGAAGATCTACTAGTTGATTCATGTTTTCCATTGGCAGTGCAGCAGTTACATGGAGCATAAAAAAGAAACCTACAGTTGCTTTATTGAGTACATAGGCTGATTATAGAGGTGCTGCTATGGCAGCATGTGAGGTGGTATGGCTACAAAAGTTATTAGGGGATTTGGATGTGTAGGGAGATGGTCCAATTGTCATTCATTGTGACAACATGAGTGTTGAGATATCGAGCTCCACTCGTGATACGCCAGGGTGACCGTTGGGTATTTATGTCACCGACTTGTCAGTTGCAGACGCGGTTGGTACACCGCCCATGAATAATAGCTACATGATAGCTATCCTTATCTACTCTAGTTCGTGGATCAGTTAGTATGCCACCGTAGTTAGTTGAGTTTGGTTTGAGACCCATATAGAGGGTTCTTCTATTTCTTTGTAATTGAGTTCTTTTGGCTTACACAACTAAGAAGAGGAAAACTGTTTTTCAGCCTCCACCCTTGTGTGTCTTCCCCCATTGTGCAAGCAAGAAAACTTCAAGCGAGACTCCTTCCTTCTCTCCCACAATCTTGACATGGTATCAGAGCCTTGTTCGTGGTAAGGAGCTCTAGAAAGCAAGCCAAGCTCGCGGTGTTCTGGTAAGAGGAGCAGTGTTGCTTTCATTTTCTGTTTTGGGAGCAGATCTCTGCAGGTAGCACAGCCGAAAATTGCAGGAGTGCATTGTCTCAGGTTGAGACGCCCTTCGCGGTGAAGCAAGAGGGCAGTATATGCTGCGGGCAAGGGCTTTAGCCCTCGACGACCTTGTTTTTTTGATTTGAGGCCATTTCGGGGCCTGTTTTGCAGACAGAAGTTTTCTGCACGCACTCAGGAAAAGGCTCAGTTTTATGCTGTGCGACCACTGTTCTACAGGTCGGTGAAAAGTTACTGTAGAAATTGCATCGTATGCTTGTGCGCAGAGACATTGGGAGTTTCAGAATCATCCTTGGTTCCTGTTTATGCAAAATCGTCACTAGGAAGTGACTGTGTGGTCAAATACCACTTTCGCTAGTTTTGCAGATTTGCCCTTGTGAGGGTGAAGCTGTGTTTTTTTTTTGCAGTGACAGAATTTCTTGCAGTATTCTGTAATGGCGTCTGATTCTCTTTCACAGATTGTCACTGAAAAGCTTGACAAGAACAACTTCCAGGCATGGAAGTTTAGAATGACGAATTTCCTTATGGGAAAAGGATATTGGGAATTTGTTGCAGGAAATGAAGAAGAACCAGTTCTTCCTGATGTTCCCAATCAACAACAAATGCAGGCATTTAAAACATGGCATGAGAGAGCCAGGAAAGTTATGTATTGGCTGTCTATCAGCATTTCAGACTCTATGATTGTGCATATTCAGGATGCAAGTACGCCAAAGGAGGCATGGGATACTTTGTCAAAAATGTATAGCACAAATACGCAAGCCAGGAAAATGCAGCTCAAGCAAGAGTTGCACAATGTGCAAAGAGAAAATATGAACATCAACGACTACCACATGAAGGTGAAGAAGATTGCAGATGCACTTGCTTCCATTGGGTCGCCAGTGGAAGATGATGATTTAGTTTCCGTGACCTTGAATGGTCTAGGAAAGGATTATGCACAGTTTTGGACATCCATTTCAGTTCGTGAAAGATTTCCTGATTTTGAGGAGTTGATTGCTCTTCTAATTTCTGAGGAACAGAGAAATGGTGGTGCATCTTCTTCAGGAGGAACTTCAAAAGAAGCTGTCTTCTACTCAAATGCTGGAAGAGGTAGAGGCAGAGGTAGAGGAGGCCGATTTGGAGGCCGTGGCAGAAATCAGAATATGCAGCAGACTCAAGAAAACCAGTCCTATGGAGGAGGACGTGGTAACTCTAGAGGCAGGGGGAGCCAAAGAGGTCGTGGTGGATGGCAAAGAGGCCAAAATGCAAACAGTAATGTTGAATGCTGCTACTGTGGTAAAATGGGTCATATGGCTAAAGACTGCTATAAAAAGCAGAATGACATCATGAATGGAAAACTGCAACAAGGGAATTATGCATCTTCTAACAGACAGGGTGATGACAGAAATGAACATTTGTTCATGGTGCAGCACATGAACAATTCTGTGACAAGTGCAGAAGAAAGCAATGATGTATGGTATGTCGACTCAGGTGCATCAAACCACATGACAGGTCATGCAGAATGGATGGAGGATGCAAGGAAAATGGAAAAACCAGGATTTGTGGAGACTGGTGATGATACTGCACATCTTATTGTGCAGATTGGAAAAATTCCCTTGTCTATGCAGGATGGGAAAAAGAAATACCTGTCCGATGTATTTCATGTCCCAAATATCACCAAGAATCTGGTTTCTGTCGGTCAAATGGTTGAGCAGGGCTTGCAGGTCAGATTTAATCCTCATGGATGCTTTGTTGAGGATATGAAAAATAAAGGTCGCTTGATAGCAAAAGGAAAGAAGAAGGGCAGAATGTTTACGTTGGATGCAGACATGTCTGAATTGAGTGCAGCAATGTTTGCACATGGGACCGGTGTAGTTGCAGATATTGATATCTGGCATAAACGCATTGGTCATGTTAATGTATAGCGACTTAAATCAATGCAGGCCCAAAATATTGTTGCAGGTTTGCCAAAGTTCAAGGTTGCAGAAATGCATAAGGTATGTGAAGCCTGTCAGTTTGGAAAACAGGCAAGGAAACCATTTCCTAGACATGTTCAAGAGAGTAAGAAGCCATTGGAATTAATCCACTCTGATGTGTGGACAACTAAAGCTGCATCTCTTGGAGGCTGTCATTATTTTGTCAGTTTTATTGATGACTATAGCAGAAAAGTTTGGGTGTATTTTATGAAAAAGAAAAGTGAAGTTTTTGGGCATTTCAAAACCCTTAAAGCTATGGCTGAAAAAGAAACAGGCCTGCAAATAAAATGCCTAAGGTCAGATGGAGGGGGAGAGTACCTCTCAAATGAGTTTGCAAAGTTCTTGCAGGAGCATGGCATAAAGCAGCAATATTCATGCAGTTATACCCCACAACAAAATGGAATTGCAGAAAGGAAAAACAGGCATATTGGAGAGGTATCTCGTGCCATGCTCAATGAAAAAGACTTGCCAGATTTCTATTGGGCTGAAGCAGTTGCTACAACAGTCTACATAATGAACAGGACTCCCACTGCAGCAATACATGGAATGACTCCAGAGGAGAGGTATACTGGTAGGAAACCAGATATTTCTCATTTGAAAATTTTTGGTTGCATTGCCTATGTACATGTGCCAGATGAGTTGAGATCCAAGTTGGATCCAAAAGCTGAGAAGTGCATCTTTATTGGTTACTCTCTGCAGCAAAAAGGGTATAGATGCTATAACCCTTCTACTCGTAAGTTTACAGTGAGCAGAGATGTTGTTTTTGATGAGATGAGTAGCTGGTATAAACCAATAAATGTGATTGATGATGTAGATGCACAAAATGGTAATGCTGCACAAAATTCACAACAGCAGTCACAAAATATTAGTGGACCTGGAGCGTCCTCTAGCAGTGGTTCACATTCTTCGCCATGGACAGGCAGATTGAGATCAGGAGAATCTTCTCAAAGTAATGCAGATAGTGGTATGCAAGTATCACGAAAAGGAAAAGAGAAGGTTGATCAGCCCATGTTTGATGTGAATGCAGGTCACTCTTATGTGCATGGTGAATCCAGTGGCTCAGAACAGAGCATTGATGATGAGTTGGGTATTCCTTCTATTGTTACACCTGGAGTAAGGAAGACCAGGGATGTTTTGAGAGCACCTGGGAGTGAACCTACTTTGCGCAGGTCTACGAGAGCTAGGTATCCTGTGGATAGGCTGAAATATGATGGATTTACAGCCATTCACTATGCATATATGGTCAAAGTGATACAGGAACCAGAACCCACATCTTTTGAGCAAGCCATGGGAAAAGAAAAATGGGAGAAAGCCATGGATGAAGAAATGAATGCCTTGGAAGCAAATGCTACATGGGAGTTAGTACCTTTGCCTAAAGGTAAGAATGCAATTGGCTGTAAGTGGGTTTATAAGGTGAAGCACAATGCAGATGGTTCTGTGAACAGATACAAGGCAAGATTAGTAGTCAAGGGGTATGCACAAACATATGGCATTGACTATGAAGAAACATTCAGTCCAGTTGCAAGGATGGCAATAGTAAGAGCAGTCATTGCTATGGCTGCATCAAAGGGATGGTCTTTACATCAGATGGATGTAAAGAATGCCTTCTTGCATGGTGATTTGCAAGAAGAGGTATATATGGAGCAGCCACCAGGTTATGTGCATGCTGTTCATCCTGAGTTTGTTTGCAGGTTGAAGAAAGCCTTGTATGGCTTGAAGCAAGCACCTAGAGCATGGTCTGACAAGATAGGACAATATCTTGTCACTATTGGCTTTCAGATTTCCAAGGCAGATTTCTCACTTTATGTGAGAAAAACAGAGAAAGGTATTATGCTACTTGTCATTTATGTTGATGATTTGATTATGACAGGTGACAGTGATGAAGATATCCTTCATGTGAAAATGCTATTGAAGCAGAAGTTTGAGATGAAGGATTTGGGAGAGCTGCGTTATTTCTTGGGCATTGAGGTGATTAGATCACCAAGTGGGATACAGCTCTTGCAGAGGCAGTATGGATTGGACATGCTGTCCAAATATGGGATGACAGGCTGTAAGCCTATTTCAGTTCCTTTGGAGCAGAATGTGAAGCTGAGCACAGATGCAGGTGAGCTTCTAGAAGACCCTACTATGTACAGACGCATAGTAGGAAGTTTGATTTATATGACTATTACCAGGCCAGATTTGAGCTATGCTGTTGGATTGGTAAGTCAGTTTATGCAGGCTCCAAGGAAACCACATTTGGATGCGGCTAGACGCATACTCAGGTATGTGAAGTCCACATTGCAGTATGGACTATTTTATGAGACTGGGGTTCAGATACAGTTGCATGGATACACTGATGCTGATTGGGCTGGTAGTATTTCTGATAGACGATCTACCAGTGGATATGTGTTCTCTTTTGGGAGTGCTGCAGTCACTTGGAGCAGCAAGAAACAGCCTACAGTTGCCTTGTCGAGCACAGAGGCTGAGTACAGGGGTGCAGCAATGGCTGCATGTGAGGTAGCTTGGTTGCATAAGCTACTTTATGATATGCATCAGTCTACAGATGGGCCAGTTGTCATTTATTGTGACAACATGAGTAGTATACACTTGGCAAATAACCCAGTCTATCATGCTAGAACAAAGCACATTGAGGTGCATTATCACTATGTGCGAGAGAGGGTTTTACTAGGTCTTATTGATCTAGTTTATGTCAGCACAGAGGATCAGGTAGCTGACATATTCACGAAGGCATTGGGCGCAGAGAAGCTGCGCAAGTTCAGAGACCTGCTTGGTGTGCAGGAATTGGGATTGAGCTCGAGGGGGAGTGTTGAGATATCGAGCTCCACTCGTGATACGCCAGGGTGACCGTTGGGTATTTATGTCACCGACTTGTCAGTTGCAGACGCGGTTGGTACACCGCCCATGAATAATAGCTACATGATAGCTATCCTTATCTACTCTAGTTCGTGGCTCAGTTAGTATGCCACCGTAGTTAGTTGAGTTTGGTTTGAGACCCATATAGAGGGTTCTTCTATTTCTTTGTAATTGAGTTCTTTTGGCTTACACAACTAAGAAGAGGAAAACTGTTTTTCAGCCTCCACCCTTGTGTGTCTTCCCCCATTGTGCAAGCAAGAAAACTTCAAGCGAGACTCCTTCCTTCTCTCCCACAATCTTGACAATGAGCAGCATAGAGTTAGCTAGGAATTCAGTGTTTCGTGCTAGGACAAAACACATTGAGGTGCACTACCACTTTGTGAGAGAGAAGGTACTTGCAGGAGAGATTGACTTGGTATATCTCAGCACACAGGATCAAATAGATGACATTTTCATAAAGGCATTGGGTTTAGAGAAGCTTTGAAAGTTCTGAAGCTTATTTGGAGTTGTAGAGATAGAGTTGAGCTTGAGAGGGAGTGTTGAGATTGCAAGCTCAACGCGTGCGGATATTGATGATGGACCGCCTGGCTAGATGGGTCCACACATCTACACTTAGCACACTTTGGTGGTCATTATGATACTCACATAGTCACTGACTTATCACTTATTATATTTAGTTTGTTACACCTACCTACAGCAGCTGGCAAAGATATAGCGCCAATCAATTAGTGTAGTCTGTTATGCACTGTTTGACTTAGTAGGCCACTTTCCTTTATGTTGTATCTTATCTATACTTTGTGTACATTGTATAGTGTGTGGAAGAAGAATAATAAATCAGTAAGAAAAAATTTTTACCTCCATCTCTCTTCTTGTGTTCCTGAGTGAGCTTCGTCTTGTGTATATAATGTGTGTTTGGCACAGCAGCTCAAGAGCAAGTCCTCCCACCACACGATTCTTGACATTGATAGTGTCCAAGACACCTCCACCATATCTTTGAATCAGCCCATCTAATCTAGATACATACTTGTAAATATATTCTACAATTCCTTATTGCTCATCCCTTGACTCATCTTGGTCTCCAAATATAATCAAAGGTAACATGCACAGACAGAAAATGATGTTAGCATAATCAATATAAAGATTTAAGTAAAGCACGGTAATATAACTTTGAAAAGAATGATGCTACCTAAAATGCATATTTGAAAGTACCCTTAAAAGTGATTCATCAATTAAATGAGTAGGCAGATACAACAAGTATGACCTAGCCTATGGTCCCATGTCAATCTCCTAGCACAACTCCGCATACACTAGAAGGTCTATAGATAGGTCTCCACCGAAGGATGAGTCCACTTCATTTTCAAAGAACTCTTGGCCTCCTGTCTTTCCATCATTGTTACCCGAATCTTCCTCCTCTACATGCTCCAAGCTCTCTTCAACCTCCACCCTTTGCAATATCGACCCCTCCACCTGCATATTCTCCTCATCTATGCTAGGAACATTGCTTTCATTATACATTCTTGCACTCTAAAGAGCTGAAGGCACAACATACCACCATCGAGGTTGTCAGGGGTTTTGATAGAAAATTACATATTCAAAATCACATATAAGAGTGATTCAACATTTGTGACTGTTCTATGTCGTAAATTTAAAAAAAAAAACAATTCATACACTTGTTCACAATTGGGTGGCAAGACGAACGCGTCGCACAGATCCGTCAATTTTTTCTCAGAATCTATTTCCAGAAATCTAGATAGACCTCGCCAAATGGTTGTCCCAACTCCCAATACCACTTTGAACCACAGTACATTGAATATGATCATGGAGAAGCAACGGTAATCCACTGAGATAACACTTTGCAAGTTTCCATAATACTCCATCTAATCTATAACGTTGTTTGGATCCATGTCTCACTGTCGGCTCTCTTGCTCAAACTTTGCCATGATACCACAATCCGTTGTGGAGCGCATTTTGTTGATGCGCTATGCAGAGATGTCACATGCGTGACCATGCCACACTGTAGATTTTATACTGTACATTGAAATGATTAGATTAGTTGTCACATATAAAATCTAGATATGATAGCTTATAAAATATGTGGTCACCTTCGAACTACATTCCCTCGAGAATTTCCACTCCTTAGTAGAGACCTCCACCCCTTCACATAAACCGTGGCATCTCCTCCATGCCCTCAGGATATCAAAAATCGGTCAGTGGCATGTACTGCATCGAAATTGTGATCGCACTTCTTCTCGGTCTTTCTTGGCCTACTCATACATAGTGAGCCATGTCTCTATGGATGCATGACACAACACACAAAATCGATTCACTTTCTCCTCCATTGCAGCATCCATCCTTTTTTCTAACCCATTTTCAACCACCATATCTCTGGTCCACCATTGGTAGCCACTGTGAAATATGCACTAGCACCTCAGACACTAGCCAAAAATTTTAGCCATTCTACCTTCTGACCGAGCTCGTTGTTGCACAAAGCCTTTCAGGGGAAAGAACATCCATCACGTATGGACGGGTCTCGCAATCTCCACTTCATCTATAGGACGCACTATGAGGTGGGTTTGTATCGTGAGCATATTGGTGGGCAAGTACTTTTTAAAGAGATAGACCGTCTCCACTACTCCTCTCCTTGCAGATTCAATAGAGGATGACTTGATCTCCTTCTGTGAGATCCATTACACTAAATTCGACAACCAATCACCCCATGTATTTCTATAGTGAGGCATCCTGTGATTGCGATTGATAGTACAAACTGCCACAAATGAAGAAGCATTACGAACACCGACTAGACACTAAATAGCAAAATACGCAGGCCACTTACAATCAAGGCCAACACAAACCTAACATATCTTATGAAAATCATGGGATTTTAGTCCTGATAGTTAGTCATCTTTAGAAAAAGCAGATCTGAGGAAACACATCATATCCATTGGGGTGTAAATAGACCTGATAATTTAGTTCACAATACACTTTTCTTTAGTGGATAGAACCCAAGGAGTGCGAGGTAGTTGCAAGCAACCATCAATATTGCTCGACTGTTGCCAAAGCGTTTCCATCTTACCTACCTCCTTCAAATCCATTCGTGCCCCTGCACTGTCTCTCTTTCTTATAATGTGATCCCATAATAAGCTACCCACATTCTTGAAAATATGCATGGGATCCAACAAGTGGTTGATCTATAAAGTGGGTCCAATATGGCAACTCGTAGAAAATTGAGAACTACGGCATTCCATTTGGATGTGACTCTGTGTGGACCATCTTCAATTTGTACTAGCTTTGGGCATTTATTCGTGTTGGAGATCGTCCAAGAAAACCTTCTCTCAGTTCATGACCCTTTGGAAAGAAAGTGGTGTGCCCTTGATATACCATCTTCTTCATGGTTTGTGACATTTGGGAGTGTAACTATGGCCCATACAATGGACATGCATGATAACGTGAGGTAACTAGACCTGTCTCACCACCCCTATTTAGTCAACACAAACTTGAACAAGCTATATTAGATATCACTAATGAGAATGAAAGCCTACTTACCTAAGCACTCCTTGAATCTTGAAAAGTCATGCATGGTCCACATGAGAAGGGCTCGTATATCGATGGATCATCGACCATCACACTTGCTCATATCTTCCACGGCAACCCCCTCCTCCCACAAAATCTTGAGCTTATCAACTAATGGACGGAGATAGATGTCCATATTCTTGACTTTGTAGCACCTAGGAATGAGCAAGCTAAGGATCAGGTATCCTTTCTTCGTAGAGAGCCATGGCGGGATTTTGTAGTTAACAAGGACTATATGCCACATATTGTAAGAAGTTGAGCGGAGACCAAATGGATTCATGCCATCTATAGTAAGACTGAGCCAAAGATTCCTTGGATCTTGTGCAAAGCATGGAAAGGTAGAGTCAATGTGGCTCCATACGTGTGAAGCTACCGATATTTGTTGGACTCCATGTATGGATCTATTCTGTGCATGCCACATTGTCAAGATCGCCATGCCCGACGTACAAAACATGTAATGTATATGCGGTATAAATGGAAAGTATTTAAGAATTTTGTGAGGGATAGTTTGCCCTTGCAAGTCCTGTCGATACCTATGAGCACTACACTTTGAACATGTTTCCATAGTCTCGTAGTCTCCTCAAAATAGCGCGCAATTGTTGACACATGCATGGATGCTGTTGTAGTCTATACCAAGCTTTCATAAAACATGTTGTGCATCATCACGAGACTCAAGTATCATATTTCTAGGTGCGAATATATGATAATTTAGCAACCTAAAAAAATCATAAAACACCTTGAAAAAGTACAAGTATGTTTTATAATGGAGTCAAAAATATCAACAAAGTGTACCTAGAATATACTTGAACAACTCGGTCACACTCGCATCGCTCCACCCATATTTTTCCTACACATTTAGGGAGTGCAAGTAGTGTCTTCAGACAAGATACTCAGCACCCATCATATAATGGTATTGACGCTTCCTCTCTTAGTGGATCAGATGACTCGGCATCCATGGGCATCAATGCATCGACCATTGCCTCCATCTTAGGTTCCAAGATTGGAGGAAGGTGTGAAAGACTGATTGTCTCCTCTAATATTGAGGATGTAGAATGAGTCATGCCTTCCAAGTGGTGGATTGGTTGAGGTACTCCATCCATTGCACACTCATAGACTCTTCTAACGGGCCACAATAGGTGCATTACTCCTTGGGATGAGGCCTCATCTCCCTGTATAAATTTTACGGGCACATCTAATGATTTTGTATATGATATTCAATTAGTTTGTGAATGTAAGGCATGATTGATACACACTTTTCTAACCATTCTTCAAAGTTTGAGATCGTTTGATCAATGATCTCTGATTGAAACTCATCAAAGCGTCGTACGTATTCTATAGACAAGCGATGCTTTCATTTGGAGACATGATGATTAAGATACGACTCACGATCTTGGACATCACGACCATCATCGTTTTCCATTTGGTCTATGTTACAACAAACAACAGGTTTTTGTTCTCTTTCTCTTTCTCTTTTTTAATTTACCTCCCTTCATCCTTCTTTGCTTCTCTCTCCCCCTCTCTTTCTATAGATGTTTCTTTATCTTCTCCATCTTCCCTCCCCACTCTCACTTCTTCTCTCTTTTCCTTTCCCTCGTTTCTTTTCTCTATGTCTTTCTCTCGTTTCCTCTCTACTCGCACTCGATGCATCTTGTTAAAATCAAAATCAAAGGTAGAAAATAAAAAACTCATAAAACAAGACATTGAAAGACTCTCTCTCCCCACCACTCTTCATGCCTCTCTCCCCCCTCTGCCATTCTCTTTCTATTATTTCGTTCTTTGTAATTCTCTCGTTGTTTCTATTTTTCTCTCTCTTTCTCTCGCTCTCTATTTGTTGTTTTCGCTATCTCTATTTTTCTCCCCTTCTCTTTCTAGCTCTCTCTTATTTTTCCACTCTCCTTCCTCTCTTTACTTCACCTTTTTATCCACCTCTCCCTTCACTCTCTGTTTCTTTTTCTCTCCCCCTCTCTTTCTTTCTCTCTTTCTCTTTATTTTTTTCTCTCTTCCCCCTCCTTGTTTCTCTCACTCATTCTCCTCCCTCCCTCCCTTTTTCTCTCTCTCTGTCTTTCTCTCTTTCTTTGTTATCAAATCTTCTCTCTCTCTCTCTCTCTCTCTCTCTCTCTCTCTCTCTCTCTCTCTCTCTCTCTCCCTTTTCCTTCCTTCTTCTCTCTCTCTCCTTTCCTCTCTTTCTCTCTCAATGCATCTCATTCTAAAAAAGAAGAAAGCACAAGAACAAACCAAGAAAAGGCAATGTACCTACCGCAAAGGCTCAAGGATGGATTCTTTGTCTTCTCTTCACGACGTCCCCTCTTTCTCCCTCATGCACTTCTCCCTCTTCTTCGCGTACGGTGGTGGCAGTGTGAAGCTTTCCTTCTCTCTCTTACTCTCTCCCTCTCCCTCTTCCTTCCAAAGCTACGATCTCTCTTGCTTTCTCTTTCGCTCTCTCTCGAACTATTTGCAGAAAAATGTTGTGCTTGGGTTTTTGGCCTTTTTTTTTCTCAGATTAGCATCGTTATTTGTCCATTCCCTTATAGTGCACACAAGCAAGCCTAGAAAAACTACTCCTAGGGAGTATCATCAATGGAGTACAATAATTTTGTATACTTATATTTATTTCAGTGACAATTTACTCCGTAGGATCTTTGTGAGATTGTACTTTTTGAATAAAATTTTGATATAATAGTTTTTACTATTTTTAATTTATTTATCATTTGATGTGTTTGATTTAGTTACTTAATTATATCTTCAAAAATTTATGTGTTTTTTTACATTTTAAATAACATGTTTTATTGTACTAAAAGTTAATATTTCTTATTGAAAAATTCTATCTTCAACTTAATTGTATAATTTATCTTTTAAAAAAAATTGTATAGTGATATTTTCTTATAGTAATGACATATTGTTAGATATGCTCAATGCCCCACCCCCCATAGTGTTGAAAGTTGTAAGCTCCTATTATGAGGAGAAGCCATGTGTGAACATGGGCATTGGTTGGAACCTACCTTCTATATCAGATGAGGTCTATATGAATAGATGGAAAAAGGGTGACCATTATGGATCTAGCCTTTAGGTTAGATAGAATAGTTATGCTAGTAGCAACTCGAGGCACAATGCATTGAGTTGTGGGGTGTGGGAGTTATTAGAGACCCCTATTTTGGGGCCTAGGGGCCCACAGAAGTGGCTTGTAGTTGGGAGGTCTCAAGGGGGCCATCGTCACCCTGGATGAGGGGTATGGGGGAAATGTCTCTAGCTTAGCAGTAAAATATATATTTCCTATACAACTAAGAAAGGTTTATAATATTGTTGGACATTCCAACTAGATTAGCTTCATGTGCCATAAAAGGAAGACCCCTCCCTTGGGGGGGGGCGGGGGGGGGGGGGGGGGGGGGGGTCACTCATGAATATATGTATATATAACGTGAGTTCAAAATAAGGGGTTTTTAAAATACTATTTTTATACATTTTTTACATATAGAAGGGTGTCATGTAAAGGGGTTACTTACAGACTGAATAGAAAAGGGTTGTGTTTTATTCAAGAAAAATTTACAGATTAGGATATTTATAAATAGGCCATGAACGCACGTTATATCGAGGATATATATATAGTGAACCCCCCGAGACCCCTCCTAAGTTATCATCAATCTATCTTTCCCCGAGTCACATAGTTCTTCTAGATGGACTTATACTCTTCGCTTATCATCCATTTAGATCGTCGTTTAAGCTTCATAGTGGAAGTATACGGGTGGAAAGAGTCATCTTTGTATTAGCTTATTTGGAATTAAAGAAATTATTATTCTTTTCATATTTATTGTGTATTCTCTACTCCTCAAATTCTTCTATTGTGCGATGTAATATTTACAAATGTAGATATATTATTTAGTCTATTTTGTACTTTTCTCTAAATTTATTATTTAATATAGTTTAATTTATTGAATTATTTATTTAAGGTAATTTATTAATTTTTCAATAATATATATGAATCAAGTTTTTAGTGAAGGAAAATGTTACCTAAACTCTCTCTCTCTCTCTCTCTCTCTCTCTAATAGCTTTGTCACCCAAGTAGCTGAAGTGTTAAATACCATAACTTTAGTTTTTCCAAGGTTCACCTTAAGGTCTCTATCCGTACCAAAAGCTGATAATGCATCCAAGTGTCTATTTTGTCCCTCAGGTGAGTCATGTTTAAGTACAATATTATCTGCATCAAGCAGTAATGGTATCAACACTTCAGCTGATCACAAGTTCTATCCACATATTTTGGAATTTTATCTATGTACAACCATTCATGCTATCTTCCTCCTTTTTTCATACACTTACTACTAGTGATCTGTATTGCTAAAATCGTAGCTACACGCCTAGCTATGAAGTTTTGAGCTATCCACCCCTCTCATTTGATCCATAGATACTACAATCATTATTAGCTACAATCACATTTTCTTATCTCTACTTAACAATGCATAAGTTGCATGCACTTTAGCATGTGTAAATAAAGATTTTTGGATAAAATGGCTTGGTACGATTGTATGATTTTTAGGGCACATACTATAGTTGGCTTCATAAAGGGTTTTTATAACTCAATCCATTAGAATCTTCCTTATGCTATGTTTCTGATTATAACAGCATGTATAGGCTTGAATTTTATGCATATCTAGTCTACCTACTCCATCTACCTACTTCATAGAATGGATCAAATATTTAGTATAACTCTTGAACGTGATAATTTCTTACATCTTTTTGTATTTACAAAGGACACAAGCTCTCACCTTATAGTAGAGCCTTCTTTCATTCTCAATTGAAGATTGAAAAGCATGTAATCCTCTAGTATTTCCCATTAAGGATGGAGTGGTGTATGCATCCCCACAAGTTGAGCTTCAAACTATTCTATTACCATAGCTTTTTTGCCTTTGTAGGTAATGATGTTATTTAGAAGAGATCTAGTTCCCCTCTTTTTTATCTAGTTAGGGCATGGTTAAGAATTGATCCAAATCCTTATGTGTCTCATTTAGCCTCAGAATTGGCCCTAATGGCAAGAGATACTCAATTCTAGCTAATATTTATATGTTATCATGCTGTTAAAAATCTCTTTCAATAGCAACTTTTCAAAGTTTTTTTCCTTAATGAGAATAAGCTTGATCAGGTGTATGCTTGATTCATAAGGTACAATGGCTAATTATGGCATATGTAGTGAAAAGAATGTAAGTTTGTAGCGGATTCACGTTTTAAAAAAATTTCAAGGGTTGAATGAGCATAATGTTGATATGTTCACTTTTAAATTATTTTTCCATGTAAAAAGGTACAATTTTGGAGGTAGCGTTACACTTTGATATAGTAATAGTGCAACATGTTTCAAATTAATGTAAACTAACCTATCTTATAGCTTGGTAAAGCACCTTTGGAAACCCCATCATGATTCCACTAACCTTTGGAAACCTTATTAAGGCTCGAACTTACTTTTCGGAACCTTCATATAAATTTTTTATCGCTACGTTAGAATAAAAAATGAACGGCAGTCCTCCTTCTACCTTAGTTTATTTCAACTCCGTGATTAATGATGGCACACGTCCTTAGCTCTTAAGCTACCCATTAACTATATTGCAGAGTTCTTTCTGTGCTTAGCTTCAAGTACGAATGCGATATAATATATGTGGCCACGATAAACTTTAGATATACGACTCCACATATCAACCAAATATATTCTAAAGATTGATGGGAGGTAGTGCCTTCGTCATGTCTAGATCGTCGGATCATTACAAAAGTAAAGGAGCAATTTCATGTTTGTACCTTATAAATGTCCAAGGGTAGAGTAACTTAATCGAGTGTACTTGATGCTTAAGTTAGTGTAAATATTACACAACACCATGTAGTAGTATTATGGAGAAATAGACTTTTGAGAGATGCTCCACCGTATTGGCTTTATTTACTCTTTACACTCTTTAGTGAAGGTGTTTAGGAAAGTTACTCTTGTAAGCATCAAAAGAGATGCTCTTTGGGTTGTTTACTCTCTTCAAGTTCAAAATGCCATAGGCATAATTTTTTCTAACGATTAGGCCCATAAGCATGGTACTTAGTCTCCAAGTTAAAGCGCATGGTTATGATCACTGCTACCTCAATTAAAGTAATTGTAACACTTGAGGACTTCACACATTATGGTTCAACATCATATTTCGAATTATGAGCATTGAAAAAAGACTTTCGGGCATACCTTTGGGTCTATTTTCCTCGATTCCTAAGTATGTTTTTGAAAACTTCCTCAACTAATCGAGTTTTAAGCAAGCTTCAAAGATACTTATGCGCATGCAATTTCGAGCATATGTTCGTGTGCCTAAGCATGCATGCAAGAAGTGAATGACACATTTGTATGCATGCAAGCACCTTGACTAAAGAAGCACTATGCATAAATTCCTAATGGGACCTAATTTTTCTAGCTTCTTAATAGATATAGAGTCCCAAGCTACTTGCATGTACTTCCTTCTTTCCATAGGACTACATTTTGGCTTGTAGAATGGTGTTAATGCCTAGCTCTTAAGATAAGCAACTAAATATATAGTTAAGAGAGAGTAATCTACTTAACTTCTACATATGCTAAAATAGAATTATCTAATATTTTGTATTTGTATTTGCTATATGTCCCCCCTAGTATATCACAATGGTGTATAATGTAAAATTACGGGCCATATAGCAAATAGAATCTGAGCAAATTATAGAGAGCACATAACAAATTAGAGAATACATAGCCAAGGATAGAGAATTAGAACATACATAGAAAAAATTAAAGAGTATATCCTAAATGAGGGAAGAACTAGGCTTTAAATAATTGCAAAAAAAGCAATACAATGATAGCTTAGTCCATCCATGCACTTACACAATGAAGTTTAAATGGGGATAGATTCTAGGTGAAGAGCTTAGGACTTGTTGGATGATCTCTAACTTAGTGAATGGATGATAATCATTCTTTGAGGGCTGCCTTTTCATAGTCCACAAAAGGTGATAGGTCAATTTGATTGACATATACCACATTATTAAACTTCACCTAGTAGGCCGCATCCCCTTTACCATCTTGGGGGGATGGTGCCCTCTTGAAAGGGGAACATGCCCCCTCTTGGGGTATACTACTCTCCCCACCCCTCGAGCTGAGGGCTATCTCCATAACCCTTGGGACCCACAATAGTTTTTTTATAATTCTCGAATCTCTACAACTTGATGAAGTGTGCCTGGAGTTGCTATCAGCTTAACTTCTCCATCCAACCCATAGGCTTGACCCATAAAGATCACCTTTTACCATTTAGTCACATAGATATCATTTGACATGAAAGTCAAGACCCATGGATTCTCCTCTTAAATGGGGGCCTTACGACTTTGAGCACCATAGATCGTTGGTGGCACCTTATGGGGGTGGGATAGGAGTCTCCTCCCTAGTTGGGCCTTCTTAATTATGCCCCTTTGTTTGGTCTAGGAGAATTTATATGCAAGTAATATTGTTGTCTTAGTGAGGTACTCTACATGTGATCTCTTATGTATGAAGTATTTCAAAGTTGTACTTCATGTTACACTATCTCATTATCATCCAAAGATTAATTCCACATATTATTCTACTATGCATGTAAGTTAAGTATAGGTAATGAGCATCCCACCTAAGCTTCAATCTAAGGCCCTCTCTAGGACCATAATAATCATATTAGAGACTCATTGGAGTTTCAAAAGATTCTAATAACACTTGATATCAAAGCATCACTAAGGTTCATAAAATAATACTAATATAGCCACTTCATCTCAAGAGGTTCATAGTAGTTGAAGAGATTCTAAGTAAGGCAAAAAAGTCATTTAAGACGTGAAGGTGTTGAGAAGGTGAATGCCGACATGACTATGCATTGACAATCAACTTAAAAAACTTGTAAATGTGAATAGTTGAAGGGTATAACCACTAGATTCAAGGATTCATACAAAGAGAAGGAGGTGTAGCTCAAGAGGATAAAAAAGACAAAGAGAATACTAAAATAGATGAAGAAGTAGTACAACATACAAATTTATACCTAAATAAAGACCAAGTAAGTAGAAGAAGAGCTAAAAAATGTTAGTTAAATGCAAATCATTGTATAAGAGCAAACCAAATTTTGGCTAGAAACAAGGCATGTGACTTAGAATATGATTTGTAGAGGTTATAAGTGCTAGGTTACCTTTGGTCTCAAAGATACACAAGAGCAAACTAGCCTATACTTGAAGTGAATCAAAAATGAAAAAATAGAAGACTTGACATATACAAATACAATTGTTTAATGCTTTTTAAGGATATTTGGCAATGGGATAGCTATGGGAGCACAATCCAAGATGAAAAGAAAAATATATAGAGTGAATTAAAGAAAACTACATATTTTCTTATGAGAGGAATTGGCCTCTCTAACATCTTTAACATTAATGGAGTCTATTACAACAACATTATTTGAGATGAAGAAGGTGCACTTTCTTTCATTGGCATATAGCTCATAGTCAAAGAGTATCTAAAGTACCTTGCAACCTTCAAGGTTTTCCACCATTAACTTGGCGTAAATTCAAGCCTCTTGATGTACAAGATTAAGAAGGTGCACTTGCTTTCATTGGCATATAGCTCACAGTCAAAGAGTATCTAAAGTCCCTTGCAACCTTCAAGGTTTTCCACCATTAACCTAGTGTAAATTCAAGCCTCTTGATCTACAAGATTAAGAAGGTGCACTTGCTTTCATTGGCATATAGCTCACAGTCAGAGAGTATCTAAAGTTCCTTGCAACCTTCAAGGTTTTCCACCACTAACTTAGTGTAAATTAGAATGTCGTTAAAGAAGAAAGCACATATATAAGTATGGTAAAAAGATATCCTACATGAAAATGATTGAATGTGACTTAGCCCAAAGGATGTTGTGATGAAATCATATTGAAAATCATGAATCATTGGGCCTCAAGTTGACACAGATGTTGAAGGTTGTTTTAGGGTATTCTTCTTGGACTTAGATCTAGTGATCTCAAGTCAACTTTTGAAAAACACATTGGCTCCATGGATTAGCCTTGACTCAAGTCTAGTAGACCTTAAGTTAAGTTTTGAAAGCACATTAGCTCCATGGAGCTTGTCTAGAAGCTCATCAATGTGAAGAATAGATTACTTACTCTTAAAATTTATTGATCTATAATCTTATTCTTGATAGTGACTTCTTTATCTGGCAACCATTAGAAAGGTATATGATGCCATCATTCTCCTAAAAAAGAATAGGTTCCCTCCCATGATATACTTCTTGGACACATGAATCCTTAGTTAATGAGGTCTTTGAATTGGTTCTTGGGTTTGAAAGTTTTGAGGAGGGCCATCTTGTGGGGCCTTTTGGAGAATGGTTGAGTTTCTAGAACAATCTTAGTCTCATGATCACCTCTTGAGGAGAAGGTGACCTTGAAAATCATTGAATGAAAAAATTAGAAAGAAAATTGAAGCCAACGAGTTTCCTCTAATCGTTGGATTGTTTTAAGTCTAATAATGAAATGATGATGATGTTATCTCTTCCATATTCCTTTTAAGAGATGCTTGGATTTCACTAAGCTAGACTTGGGTTACCCTAACTCCTCATAAACAAAAATTTCTTCCCCAACCTCATTTCTAAAGGTGAAATCACCTTGTGTGCATTAGAAGCTTGCATCATTGTGTTGCAAACTAGTATGTTGCAAGTATTTGTCTTAGATTTCGAATGGTAGGACTTTGAAGTGACAATGGGTCACTTCACCCCTCAGTTTAAATGTAAGGTGTCTTATAGTAGCTTGAGACTTTATTTTGTTCCACTAGCTAGCTCCACAACAATCTCTCTTACTAGCATATATTCTAACATGATATTTCTTATGGATCTAAGAGAAATGAATGAATGTGTACTACTAGAATTGATCAAAAGGTGGAATGAATTACCCTAGTATGTAGTAGGTTCTTACATACTACCACATTTTTCATTGGGATATTGATATTGTATTGGGATGTAGATACAAGCATAATTATTATCATTTGTCTCAAGGGTACCTCATCATGACAAGCATAAGCAATAGCTAAGTGGCTATCTTCACATCCTCCACTACCTCCATTGGCGTAGTAGCCACTGTTTTAGCACAACCATGAGCTCCATGATTTCCTTGGGAGGTGTTGATTTACACTTTGAAAGATTAGCCTTAAAATGCCCCACCTCATTATAGTGGAAGCATCTATCATTCTCATTGGTAGTGGTGGAGTAAGTGCATGGAGCTTAGTAGAGTACTAATCTCCTTGCATATGATTAAGTTCTATGCTATAGACTTTTAAAGAATTAACCTCTATAGCTAGAACTTGGACTTACTCTTTCTTGCAAACCTGATGTTCTTCATGAGTGGATTTGCTTTAGTGAGGGTATCCTTCAGGGAAGTGTGACTCCATTTCCCCCACATGTGTGTCTAAGGGTGCATTAAGCCTTGATAAAACTAGGTATCTTGCTAGATAGTCATTAGCATAGTTTTGCAATGAATAGCCTCTAATGTATATTTGACATGTTTCTCTATCTTTGAACCTTTCTTGATGAAGGAGAGAGGTTGCCATTGCATGAGAAGAAGCTTGTTTTCTTGAGTTGTGAAAGAAAAGTGAAGGCAATCAAAGCCTACAACACTTTATAGCAATTTGTATTTACATCAATAGATATGATAGAGCTTGAAGTTAATAATATTATTATTTTTATATGGGCTTATGTATTCAATTAAAAAGAGTATTAGGTATGTATGGGGCAATAAAAAATTCATCAATCTCTCTATAGTTGGGGGATATTCCAAGGACTTTAGGAGTTCACATTTGGCTAATCGAGGGTGTAAACCAATGTTAGGATACCATCCAATGGTTAGATCGTCTCTTGGGACATTAGTGAAAGAGATGTTCTAGATTTAAAAAATGGGTGAATGAGGTCTTGCATGAATTTTGAGAATATCTCATTTTTTACTCGATTTTCAATTTAGAATTTTCTCCCTCACCCTAGCTCAATTTGACTTGAAAGTCACACAAGCATACTTCTCTCCTTTTCACTACCTTGCTAAATTTTCATAATGGTTTGATTTTTTATGTAAGAACAAGAAGTAGTTTGAGTGTCAGGATTAACTAAAGGGATATCAAGTTTTTATGTGAGATCATGAATTAGCATTTTGAGTATTAGGCTTAACAATATGATTTTTTCTACTTGTGGTAATAGATTTTGGGGAAAGCACAAATCCCATCTTCTCTTTATAGATCTCCTTATACGAAAATTTCCATTATATTTTGCTTTAGATTTTGTTATTGGTCATTTCTGCCATGATTGTATTGAAGCACTTTATTTTTACACTGTTTGAGATGTAAAGGCATATTGAAGGACCTAGCTCTCTTTAAGAGTATCTTTGCTATCATGAGTTTTCATGAGTTTTTGGGTTGAAAATAGATTCTTGGTGCCTAGACTCTCATACTTCTCTACAAATTGTGTCCAACTCTCTCTACAAATGATATTAGATACTCTCTATATGCTCTTTACTATCAAGATTTAAGTTTTATGGTTGATAACAAACTAGTTTTTATAATTGTTTGGTAGTTTATCATGTTGAGGAGAAGAAAAAACATCATTTCAATGGAGGTATGCAATAGAAAGGATAAAGAAGGAGATATAATTTTTAATATTTATCACCACTTCTATTGGGTGAAGATGCACCCAAGCACTAAGGGACCTTACAAAGTCAAAGCTTGTTATATGATATGCTTATCCAAGCATTGAAAGGGAAGAGTTTTATCTCTTAGACATCGTAAAAGTGGTTTCATGCACTAGATTTGAAGTGCTAGCACAACAGCTCTTCTAGCACAAGGAAATCCATGTTGATCCCACATTGGAAATTCAATGTCAAAAGCCTAATTAGCAAGTTCCAATACAATATGGTAGTCTGAGTTGCAAAATTTTTATTAGATCTTTCAAAAGAAGTAATGAATTTTTTGAGTCCCATTTTTGTTGATAATAAGAATCACCTCAGGTTGTTCCATGACAACATTAGCCAAGCCATTTTTGAAAACTTTCAAAAAGTATAAAATATTTTCTAATGATTCCAAGTACGTTTCACCCAACGGTATTCATAAATTTAGCATGCTTGAACACATCTCTCTACCATGACTTAGGAATGTGGATTGTCTAGGATGTGGCCTTGAAATTTTGCAAACATGCACATTGAAGCTTTCGATAAAACATAGCCAATGCCATGAATCCAAGCACAGGATCAAAAACCATGTGTTTAAGTTGGTTTATTTACATTTTAATATTTGCACATATGTTCATGGGATGTAATAGGTCTTAACATACTTAAAACATGTGTAAACCAAAGTTTAATATATAATTGGATAGTAGAAACAATAGAGAGAAATTGAACATAAAAAACCACACATGGCCTTGACCTTATTGAATGCCATGTTACAACAATGGACATGGTTTTCAGGCTTGACTATATCAAATCGCTATATCACATGGCCTTGACCTTATTGAATGCCATGTTACAACAATGGATATGGTTTTTAGGCTTGACTATATCAAATGGCTTCCAAGATTGTTTGTCAATTACATGAGTCCATAACATTACCAATGGAGGATGATTAACCTTTAAGAGTCATTTGGCAAGTGATGGTAGAAACAATGAAAAATCTACTAATTTGAGAGTACCATTACTAGTAGAAAAAATGTGGCTCCAGGTATTCTAGAAATTATGGAGTCGCTATAAACAAGTGCCACTCTCATTGATTTTAAGATCTCATACTTCTAAAATTTCTATATGTTGATAAATGAAAAGTGTTTAGTTTATCATTCTCCCATGCTAGTAGAAAATATGTGGCTGCACATATTCTAGAAATTTTGGAGTCACTATAAAAAATTGCCACTCATTGATTTTAAGATCTTGTACTTCTAAAACTTTTGTATGGTTTTTAATGAAAAGTGTTTACTTTGTCATTTTTTCATGCCCATAATATTCCAAACATTACTCTCTCTCTCTCTCTAACTTAATTCTTAATTATTATAATACTTTTTCTCTCATTTTTTAAAAATTTCCTTTCTTTATATGTGTGTGTCACGAGATTGTTTACCAATGAAAACAAATTGAAATCAATTTACAAGAATTTGTGTAAAATTTAGGTTGATATTTGGATTATTTTAGAAAAATGTGGGTCCAAAAAAATCAAAAAGTGTTTATAAATTTATTTTATTTCCATTAATTAATATAAAATTAATTAAAATAAAACTACTCTAAAAGTATTTGAAAAAATAGCAAATACTTTTGGGTCAATAAAATAATTGGAGAAATTAGTTTTTGATTTGTAGAAATTCCAATAATAAATCCCATAAAATCCAAATTAATTCATTTTAATCAATAAAAATATGGAAAGTTCATAATCAATTTGTTAAAATTTATTTTTGTTTGAAAAAACATTGATAAACTTAATTTAAATACTTTTTGATAATAAGAGATGATGAATAGGGTTGAAAGATTCAATAAAACAAACCAAATTTCTTCTTTCTGTTATTACTTTGCCATTTTGGTTTATTTGTTTTGTGTTGTACTTTCTTCATTTTTCATCACTAGGTTTGAAAAATTCCAAATCTTGTATATATTTAAGATGATTTGATACATTCGCCAAGTTTGCATTGCTAAGGCAAGGATTTTGGAAAGTTCTCTAAAATCGAAAGTGTTTTCAAGTGAGTTGATACAATCCATCAAGTTCTCTTTCTTATGCTTCTAGTTATTTGCTACCTGAGCTATAACCTATTGCACTTATTTTCTACTGTTATGGAGATCATCATGTTGAGATTCATCACAATGATAATGCTTAGCCACAATTGTGGTTAATGCAACTTCACACTGGTTTACACAATCTTTTGAATGACCATGGCAACTCTGGAATGCATTGTAGTCATTCTTTGAGCCATTGCAATCCTTGAATACATGACATCGATCCACACATAGTCGTGTTGTTCTAAGCTAGAAGAGCTATCACCTTGATTATGGAGTTTGCTATCCTATCCATGGAGTTTTTCACTTTTCTCTCTTGATAGATGTTGCCTTCGATACATTATCATCGCTTTGGAGATGTTGACCACTATGTAAACAAATATACTCACAATGTTGTAGGTGGACTCTATTACCCACCTTGGTATTATTGTGTAACACTTCTATCATGCCTTCGCTGCCCATGATCCACTTGTAATCCAAGTGCTTCTAGATTTATCGACCATTCAAATTGGGATCATTACAATCATTTCTACCTTTATCAATATGATTACAGTTATCGTAATCTCTTGGCATGCTTCTTCTTCATGGTCTGGATTTTGATAACCATTCTATTATGCAATTTATGACAAGTTCTATTACACTATTACAATAATTCTAATCACAAACTATGATGGGTATGATCATCTTGATGATATCGGTGACCATGATTGTGATTGCCATATGAAGAAGTCCGATCACATTGTCACTTGATAATCTCAAAGTTAGCACATTGTCTATCTTATATTATTATTATTATTGAAGTTTTTGACCTGTTGCTTTTTGTACTCTTGATCATTCGAGATCATCTCTCTTTTATTTATCACTGGATTTGTTTAAGGAAGTATTCTAAACAAGCTATTCACTTCTTGTGATTATTTTACTATAATGTGACATATTGTTATACCGAGCAAAGGGCATAGACAACCTAAGGCAAAGCACCAACATAGGATAATGAGTTGAGGTACACATATTCTTTTGTCTTTAACTAATTATAGCTTTCATGTATAGGTTTAGTGTTAAATTTTTATGTAAAATTTAAAGATTTTAGGTATGACTATATATATATATATATATATATATATATATATATATATATATATATATATATATATATGACATTTTATTTCTATGTTTTTTTGAAAAGCTTTATCTAATGGGTTATAAGTCATTGCATGTTCAAGAATTGCCATAATAATAAGGTTTTCTTATGCAATTTAGTGCATCATATAAAGTATGACTTTTTTGCCTAAATGTTCTATTTTAGCTTGATAGTTTTTATATATTTTTCATTTGAATTGGTAAATTGCATTTGATACATAAATATTATATACGTTTAGTATATGTGGATTATATAAAATGTATATTGCATCAAGTTTCCTTGACAATTGCCCTTGTTGTAGTGGTATTTCATGTTGTGTGTCAATTCATATTGTGATTTATGTGATTTCCATTATCCACTTGGTCCAATGCATCAAGAGGGGATGGAAATTGTGACAAAGTTTTCACCCACTACTTGATCCAATGTGAAAATTGTGGCAATTCTTTAAAAAAAAAACACTATATCAAGTCAGTATGAATTTGTGGTAAACCTTAAACTAATTTGATGCATTGCATTGCATTGGTAAACAAACTTGATGTAATGCATCAAGTTACTAATAGTTTTGTATATATTATTTCTTACTTGATGCAATGCATCAATGTCTTTCACGTTTTGTTACACTTCTTTACTTCTACTTAATGCATTGCATCGAATTTACACTATTTGGGATAATTTTATATCTCACTTTTGACTAAATATATTGTTTAGCTGAGGTAATGGCGAGGTAATGCATCAAAATTTTAACCTTTTAGTATGAGTTTGGTACCTACTTGACATGCGAGTGAGTTTTGTACTAAATTGATGTACTACATCAAGTTACATTGTATTTTTCTATAACTTTATTCTTAATTTGATGTAATGTATTGAGTTGTTACAAATTTTGTGTTGACTTCATACAATGCATTAAGCTCTATGGAAAATTTTGATATTTTCATCGTCCACTTAATGCATCGCATCAAGTTGGCATATATTTTGAGTAAACTTTCTCACCAACATAATGTACAACTTAAAGTTTCTAGTTAGTTTTTTACTTAAGATGTATCATTTGACTTTTCAAAAATTTTGGTGTTGTATTTTTTGGATACTTCTTTTTCAACTTAATGTACTGCATGGAGTTGCTAGCTTAAACGAAACTACTCATCTTGAACTTATTAGCATAAATAAATTGATTATTCCACTAATACTTCATGCATTGAAATAAATAACTAACTTCTTTTCCCCTATTTCCATATAAAATTTATCATATTTCTTATGAGACTATATTTTGCTTTGTATTAGTCAATGACTTAATGCAATATATCAAGTTTGTTAGATGTTTTTTCAAGTTTTGATTGAATGCATCATTTTTGTTGGAATGTTCTATCCTTGAGTATATGCTTAAAGAGGATACTTTCAATCCATGTAATTCTCCTCCCCCCACTACTATAACAAAGAAGAGTAGTAAATTTCAAGTTGAGAAGTGTTGCAAGAGGGATCCTAGTGGAAAATTGGGTAAACTACTAAAATATCAAACTCTTAGTAAGAGAGAAGGTGCTTTTGTGGAACAACATAATATCACATAAGCATCAATGTAAAAGAATAATGAAGGACTCAAGGTTCTACCCTTAGGTGTGCAACAACAACCTCCTCTACCAACCATTAAATTCCTCATATATAAAATAAAAACTTCAAGACAAGCCACAAACACATAAAACTCTAAAGTTTGGATTTGACTCTTTGATAGGAGATTCCAGTTCGAGTAGTGAGGAGGAGCCAATGAGGCCTTGGAAAAGCAAACTATTAGATTTATTGAGAAGCTAGGACAAGATGGGACGCCTCTTCTTGTAGTTGAAGGGCTTCAAGAAAGGATACAAAGAAGATCTCATTTTTGTCTTGTAAGAAGCCTAGGCTGAAGATGCCATCAACTGACAAGCCAAAGCAATACGGAAGGGTTATGTCAATTGTGTAGATCCAAATAGCTCCACGGTTTACTTGTCAATTTCTAATCATTCAATAGTCTAAGATTTTGGCTTGGATGAGAAAAAATTAGTTAAAGGTCAATGAAGTGCAAGGCCTTTGATAGATGGAATCCAACAAGAAGAAAACCTTATTGTTGCATTGTCTTCTTTTATCAAAGGTAAGGTACTATCACATATTGTATCTTCATTTCAAAATTATATTCAAGCCAAAGAGACCTCTCATCCTACAAAAAACAAGACTAGTTAGAGAGAAGATAGTAGCCATACACAAAAGAAGAGGAGCCCACCGAGGCAGATATCTCCATCAAAGAAATGACCACAAAAGAAATATAAGAAACATGTGGAACCTAAGCCATGTACGAGCTCTAACTCTGAGGAGTTCAAGGATGAGTAAACTAATGGAGGAGAGAAACTCATAATGCTAGGTGGGGGGCTTGAGTTAGGTATCTTAGCTTTAGAAAAAAATATGCTTATGAGGTATATGAAAGAATATAAGCTTGTCATAGATAATTTTATCTTCCTAGTTAGGAAAATGCATCGTGCCCCCATAAATGAGAGCACAATTCTTAGACCATTGGAGGTGTGAGAACCCGTCAAAGAATGAATTAATAACTTGAAGAGAAAAATGAAAATAAATCCTTGTGCTACAATGGTTCCTTTAGTGGTTATGGTGAATTCTTACCAATGTCCAAAAGAAGATAGTTTTAACATGTCCAAAGTAGAGACATATAACTGTTATATCATAGGTGGTTCATACTCAACCGAAGCAAGTCCCATACAGGGTTCTATCAGGATTATCTTCCATAACTCCCATAATTTCATTGTAACTAACAAGACTTCTCATGACAATGACAAGAGTAATATGTGAATTGTAGATACAACATGTCACTCTGCCACAAAGTAGTCAAATCATGAATCCCATTACACGGAAGAACAACTCCCGATTTCATACTCTAAGCCATTAATCCTATGACATCCACTTCTTGCAAACCTGCACATCCTCCTAAGGTGCCAAACAGGTAGCCCACTAGGATAAAAAACCCAAACACTTGTCATCTTTATGTTGTAAGTCCAATTGCTCCCACCCGAATCGTAACACATCAAGAGCACAAACATCCCATCCTGGATGTATCCCTTAGCATCAATCCTTGACAATGATAATTCTTGTAACATTTCAATACCTATAAATCCACATCGCATCCCAAGTTCATATGTCAAACTCATCTTCAGTTGTATCTTCAATGTCGACCACTTCCTCTTCCTCATTTTTGTCAATCTGCTCATCTTTTACCAAGCATACTAGTGGATAAACCTCTTCTACATTTCTCTTTTTGCATATCCCAATCTCTTTCCTTTTTTCATATCCTAATCTCTATCCTTTTTTGGGCACTCACATGTTAGTATTATGTAACTCTATTGAAGCATATGTAGAATGTAGTAGATTATATCCATCTAACTCACTCTCTTCCTGATTGAAAAGCTATCCTACATGACCACCTTATCGAAAACCACTTGTATCTTCCAAATTGGAACTCAGATCACCAAGCTTTTAAGAAAATGTACCTCTACTCTCAATCTAAAAATTTGCTGAAGATACCAAGATCAAATTCTAAAGGTATCAGTCCCTAAAATTTTATGTGTAGCCTACAACTATTCTTTATAGCATGCTATATTGGCTAGATATTGCCTTTTCCAACCTTGTAACTTCATGGGAACCTAGATGTCAACCAAACTTTGTAGGGGCCTTTCCTAGGTATCAAATCCCATTTTGGATGCAGGTCACCATTAGTACAGTTCTGATTAAAATAGTTTTTAACATCTTCAAATCCAGCTTGCCTATTCAATGCAGTCTCTTATAGCCATCTTGTTTGCTTGGATCTCCGAACCTACACATCCTTTGGCATATGCTAGAGTATTAGTGTTCAATAGATTCAAAGTCTTCCTCATCCATATTCATATCCTCCTCCCCTTCTTCTTCCATACTATCAAGCTCAATACATGTACCTAGCTCATCCAATTCATATGATGTAGACTCCCTTTGCTTAAAGAGCTTGACCCATTTACTAGCTATAGGAATGGGCAATGCTATCTTATCCAATTCACAAGTGAATATGTAGCATTATCAAATACCTCTCTTACAAAATATAGACCAAACCATCACTTAGAATTTTTTTGACTAGCACAATGTCAATTTTCCAAACTGTTGTCATAAATTAGCACCTAGTCACCTTCTTGAATGGATCTTGGCCATAGTCTATGTCTCTTATAAAACCATTTCTTATTTTGAAGCCTAGTTTCCTTTAAATTCTCCACTGTTGTCCTAATGTCTTTTGGCCTTCTTTCCAATTGCCTTATGCCTAAACTAGCAACTCTTTCTACTAATCCCTCTTTCTAGGGTATCACACCTTATTTAATAGCCATCTCTTCTCTTGGCATGATGGGTTTTTGACCATACATCGATTCAACTGGCATATATATTGTGACAATACTATGAGTTATTCTATCAGCCCATGAAGCCTATGGGAGCAATTGTGGCCACTCTTTCATCTTCCCTCCACATAACTTGGCTGAGGCCTAGGCCTTAATGATAGGTGGATGTCTAGGTTCATTTCTGCCATTGAATATTCTTGCGATAACACATTAGCCATTGGGTTGTATCTCGTACAATATTCTATAAATCAGGGTTGATGGACTTAATCTAAGCTATCCAATGCAACATGGCAATGTCGGGAGTAGCAAAACTTGTTTTCATACCCAATAATAGTAGACAATTTGTCTCCATCACTACATGAGCACCCATAAAATACACTCTATTACATTTAAGGGTTGTAACCATTCCCCAAATTTCCCTCTTTACTTGTGGATACCTCCTTTTTACTCTTGTTTAGAACCTTTGCTCTGAATCTAATAGCATATCTAGTCCCTTCATCATTATCATGTCCCACTGCCCATCCAATACCAATAGGTCTCATATCAATAGTGAGGCTAGTAGAACTTTCATCCAAATAATCCACATTGTGTAAAGTTCAACAACTTCTTTAGCTTTTGAATGCCACATTCTTCTTTAGGATTGTAAACTAGTGATCAAAGTATGGATTTGAAGATGGCTCCAAAATCTCCATCTTGATTTTCTCATTTAGGAGCTCTATCATCTTAGGAAAGTATGTGCAAGGCATAAGAATTGGTTTTAAGATTCTATAGAACATGTGGCATTGTAAATATCACCATTGGAGCCACAACAGTCAAATCCACATAGCTAATGTCAATAGGCCGAAATGCAAAATTCTTTCTATGCTTTGCTAACATTTGTATAAAACAATCCCTTTTTGCTGGCAAGAGAAACCCATTATATCCAACCTTTAGCTCTTTCAATGTTTCTACAGTAAATTTATGCCCTATACCCTTCAGATTATAAAGACTTGTCTATTTAGACATTGTCTCATTTAGTCCATCACTGTCAGGGGGTAAATGCAAAGCCACAGGCTTAACCTTTTTGTTAATCATTTTATATTTTGTTTTCACCAATGCTTTAGTCCTCTTTTGTAGCCTTTTACATTCCTATTTAGCAAATTCACTTGGCATCAAACATCTCCAAACTAGATATATGAATGACATGTTTTTAAGCCCTCTTTTCGTTACTATAATAATTTCAACCAATGTATTAGTAAAATTCAGCCTTGCAAATAGCCCCAAATTTTACTTATTTGTAGCTAAAATACCATATTTCTTCAACTCTTTTCAGCTTGATATACATAACCCTTTTCAGCCTTGCACATGGCTACAATATTCTCGAATTTACCTACACTACTTGCTATCCTTTGCTAAAAACCAACCACAAATATAGTTTTCCCTTTTCCTGGAGGCAAAAACATATTTCAAGCAACACTATCATAGCCTCCATTTACAACATGCTGTAAAAAAACCCTTGAATTCTCTAGTACTAGACAGAACAAGATAATCTCTAAGCATATCCCGATTATGGGGATGATTGTCATATACATTTAAAAATTTAATTGCCCTTTTGCCAACTTTACTTTGCACATGAGCATAAGAAGAACCATCATCTATCACCTTAGTTTTCATCCTAGATTTTGCAATGTATGGCTGTCCCAAGATAATTGGATAATTGCATGAATCTTACACAAATAATATCTTGGGCATCTCTAATAGTCATTGGAATACTCAGACATGCACCATACAGCTCCCTTGATGAGTTGTTTGTAGCTTGCATACATTAGCCAAGATCCATATCCATTGGCAATCCACCATTCTCATACAAACTACGTGCCATTATATTAATTTCAAACCCATGGTCCAAGAGAGCATTACATGGTGTCTCCCACCCACATATCTTCACAATAGTTTTAGTTGTAGGTTTTTCTAGTGCGTATGACAGTATCGGCTATTAGGAATAAAGTGAGCATCCTCTTCCTTGTGAATTTGCTATTGCACAAATCCCTTTCGTGTAGTATTGCCCACAATAACATTTTTAGCTATAATATCATTCTTTCCACCCTTATACAATCCATTTTCAACATCAACCTCTTTTATGATAGCAATGGAATCATCAATAGATTCCAACTAAATACCCTGTGAACCCTTGTCTTTTTCAACCTACAATAGTGCTTGAGTATATTCTCCTATAAATTGTCTTTTCAACTTAATGATATCTATTATCTTTTCATGGAATTCATGCTTAGCGATACCAAGAATCTCACCAAATGTAAATTCAACCCTGCTTTCAAGAGTGTGTTCCTCCAGTACTTTCTTGATATCAATTGATGTCTCTATGTCATACTACAACTTGTGACCAAGTTGCTCATCTCTCTTTTTCCCTCTTGCTTCTTTTCATGTGAGACATCTTCCATTACATGTTCTAGACTAGCATTTTTAGTACTCTTCTGTTGCTCTATCTTGCTTCTTTGTGTCATGTGCTTTGAAGGACCTATAATGGAAGGACTTGCATCCTCATTCATTCTTCTCTTTTCCTTGACAATAGCATCCATACTTTGAACCTTAGCAAAATATGCATAGATAGTAAATGAATCAATGAGTATCCCATCTAGTTTTATCTCGTATACTTTGACTAGCACATGCCAATTCACCCTTAGCCATCCTCCCCTTCTTTGTACAAGCCAAAGCACAAGACCATATTGCAAATTTTGTATCACCTTTATGTGCATGCAAAGAACCATATGATTTCTCAAATTCCAATCCATATGTGGCAACATGTATGGCTGCAAAAGCATTTCTTACTGTGCCAATTCTTCCAACCACTTCTACATACTGCCTTTGCTAAAGTTTGGCTCAAGAGGCAATGACGTTTTAGTTGCATAAAACTTTCCATCTTTCCAAAATACAAATTCTTTTCTTTTGCATCACGATAAGCCATACACTCTCGCTTTTCATGTTGCAAGCTATCACACCATAGATATCATCTCTTAAACTCTTCTCTAACAAGCCTTTGGGCTATTGCCCACCCCTTCTCTTACACTTTCTCATCCAATTTTATAACCTTTGAGTGAAGGTCTATCATATTTAAGTGTAGGTCAGACAAGCTTTTCACCAACTCATCCATAACATCTCCTTTTTGGGTCAAACCCCGTTTGTTGTCATTTCAAGATTTTTCATAGAGATTGTATCGGTGACATGTGCCCACTTAGATCTCAACCCATTTTCTCTGGTTTCATCTTCTAATCAGTCAATCAATTTCTCTTGCAACATAGGGTCAGCACCTTTTAAGAATAACTAAACTTTTTGTCTTTCCAATGAATACTGGTCATCCACATTGAAATAAGCATAGCAACTTTCAAATGTAGCAAAACCCTTGTTAGGTTTTTCCACCCAATCTATAAACATCTTCCATGCTCAGGGGGAGAGGGAGGGTCACTCACGAATATATATATATGTATCATGTGACTTCAAAATAAGAAAAAAGTTAAATAACATTTTATACATTTTTAAAATAGAGACAGATATTATATAAAGGGATTATTTATAGATTGAATAAGAAAGAGTTGTGTTTTATTCCAAAAAAATTCACAGTTGAGGGTATTTATAAATATGCCTTAAATACATGTTATATAGAGGATATATGTGTAGTAAAACCCTCGACCTTTCGTGTGACTAACTTTTGTCTTCAAGGAAAAACTCGTCTCTTAATGCCTTCTTAAAGGTAACCCCATCAATGCCACTTCACAATACAATTCAGAAAATCGTTCTTGTAATGCATGCATAGTAAGATGGAAAAAATACCGGCTCCATGCATACTAAGAAACCCCATGAAAAATCATCTTGTCTACATACATCTGTAGACAGCCACACATTATGTCCATTAAACTACCTCGTCTCATGTCCCACATCTTGAAAGCATACACAACTATAGCATCAAGTTTTTTAGAATCCTACCTTCTTTGGTGTCATTCGTCTTGTTGCTACTATGACTGCAATAGAAAAACCAATTATTGCACAATATCTCGTGAACCAACAATTGATAAGTCCCCCATAATTACACTACTTCCACCAACCATCACATTGGATTCACCAATGTTGGAGCATGTAGGGTTGAAGGTTTACTGCATGTGTATGAGACAGAAGGTGTAGGGATATTCAAGGATGGAATGAGAAGAAAGAGAAGTGATTTAGAAAAAGAAAGAATCAAATGAGAAAAATAGAGCCAAATCCCAATCATTCCATTTCATATCTTTAGCAAAGCAGATATCTTACAATACATCTGACACATCTCATAGAACTACCATGACAAGAGCAAATGCATACACTTGGGATGATAGCCCAAAACATTTGAGACTATAGCTCAGAATCCACATTGATAAATACCAAATATTTGCTAAACATTATCCATATACAATATAAAAAACCTCATCCAAACATCATTCTAAGAGTGGTAGATGAAGGCATACATCTAGCATGACCTCATTCACACAAAACTCTCCTTCAATGATCAATAGTGGTTTCTACGATGATAGATGGCAAGAAATCAAGCTCTAGTAAGAGAAGAAAAAAGTCAAAGAATCCTTATTTCCCTAAAATTCTGTGTTTAGAATATTCCAAGACATCCCCTCCTTTTTCTATCATAGGACTTCTATGCATGAACCAAAAGTCACAATACCCTCCCCTTTGATGATTGAGAGTTTTCCCACTTGAGTTGCATGTCCTCCTAGCCTCTCCTTTCTCCTCTTTAATGCCACATTTCAAATCAAGTAGATTAGCTTGTGTTGCTCCTGAAATTACATTGAAATGGCCCCTTTGTCTTCACATTGTACTTCTCCACTGCAAACTCCAACCTAAGTCACTTAGGTGACTATTGAGTCCCAAACAAGGTCCTATGAGAATTATCTTCTATAACTCCCATAATGCCATTGTAACTAACACGACTTCTCATGATAATGACAAGAATAATACATGAATTGCAGATACAACATGTCCCTCTACCACTAAATAGTCAAATCATGAATCCCATTACATGCTAGTACAACTCATGTTTTATAATCTATGCCATTAATACCATAAGAGCATGTAAGAGTGCCCACCATGCGCCACATTATAGGTAAATGGGGCCCATATAAAGGGTAATCACATAAGACAACACGTGGCCAAATGAGTTGACAAAGCTTGACAAGCTTTGAGAATGGCATGGCTATTTCATGGCCTTTAACATAGGCACACATATAGTTTCAACCCAAGACCCACCATATATAGGCTCACTAAGTAACCATTAGGCTAATGGGTGAATTTTAAAAGACCACATCAACTTTATCATCAACTTTTTTTGTAAATTTTATATTCAAAACTATCTTAGTTTTCTTGAAACATTTAAAAAAAAGTCTTATGATTATATCTCGGTCCATCATCCCTTTTTGGATTAGAGAAAGTAATCCCACCCTAATCAAATCCTTACAAGGCCCTTTTGAGAATCTATATTCACCCTAATGGATAAATTGTCACCTTAGAATTATTGAGATCACTACAAGGGAATGGTCAAGTAGTAACCCCGTTTTAGATGAAAAATAGCGATGCAAATAGCAACACTATTTAAGATGCACATAGCATTACAAATAGTGAAAGAGAACATTTTGAGAAAAAAAACACCAAAACTCGGAGCGTGACATTTCTACAAACCATTTGCAAAATAGAACGAAAGAGAGAGGGAGAGAGCTCAAAGCTTTGAGAGTAGAGAGTATATTAGTTTATTATCGTCCACCATGGAAGGCCAAATTATGACCCATGGGACCTTTCCACATATACAATGATTCTCCTCCCCCGTGGTAGGAAAAGGGTAGCTATGGTGAAATAATGATCTATGCAGCATGGTTCTCCTGAAAGCATAACATGCAGGTGATGAGAGCCCCTAACTTTGATATAGGAGTAGTGGTCAAAAACTAGTGAAGTGGCCCTTGTAAAGGGATATTAAAGGCAGTCCCTATGTGTGCATATGCTGGGTATGTCATAGTCATGTGCTCCTCTGATTCTACACTCTGTTCGAAGTCGTGCAATACTCCATCTAAATACCACTGAGAGGGGATTGGCTATGTGTGGTTGTGCGTGTGCCCCTGCCTGCATGTAGTATTCTCAACATGAAGGATAGATATGCATACTATAATAAGCAAGTTTCCATTTTCTCCCAAGCTCATCACGGCCTCCACCAATCGCCATCACCGCATGAGAGGGGTGCAAAAAAAAGAGAGGGAAGCTACGAAGGTGAGGATGAAGAAGGGAGGCACGAAGGGTTTTATCTTTGAGCCTTTGAGGTAGTCATACTGCATCTTCTTTCTTTGTTTTTGTGTTTTCGTATTTTCTTTATTTATTTTTGTTTATGAAGAGATGCATTGAGAGAGAGGGAGAGAGGGAGGAAGGAAGAGAAATAGAGAGAAGAAGGGAGAGGGAGGAAGAGAGAAAAAGGGGGAGAGAGGGGGTTTCATGAAAAATAGAGAGAGGGAAGGAGAAAAAGATCGAGAAAGAGGAGAGCGGAAACAAATAAGGAGAGCAAGGGACGGGAAGAGAGAAATAGAGAGATGTAGGGAGGGAGAGAGGAGGGTGAGGAAGAGAAACAATGAGGGAGAGAGAGGGGGGACAAAGATACAAAGAGAGAGAAACAAAGGGAAACAAAGGGAAACAAAAAGAGAGAGAGGTGGAGAGAGAAATATAGAGGGAGGAGAGATAAAAATAGAGAGGGGGAGAGAGAAGAAATGGAGATACAGGAGAGAGAAAAGAAGAGTGAGAGAAGAGTGAAAATAAGAGAGGGAGGAAGAGACAAACAGAGAGATGGATGGAAAGAGAAAAATAGAGAGAGTGAGAGGGAGGAAGAGAGATATAGAGAGATAGAAGGAGAGATAAAAGAGAGATGGAGAAAAAGAGAGGGAGGGAGGGAGAGGGAGGATAGAAATAGAGAGGGAGAGAGACACAAATAGAGAGATGGAGGGAAAGATAAAAATAAAGAGGGAGAGAGAAATAGAGAAACAATGAGAGAATGAGAGAGAAGGGGGAGAGAAAAAAGTATAGAGAGAGGAAACAGAGAGTAAAGAGAGGGAGGGAGACATTACCTCTCTCATTTCTTTGTTTTTTCTCTTTATAGAGAGATGCATTGAGGAAGAGGGAGAGTGAGAGAGAGAACAGAGAGAAGAAGGGAGGGAGAGGAAGAGAGAAAGAGGGAGAGAAAGAAAAAGGGAAAGAGAGAGGCTTCATGAAAAATAGAGAGAGGAAGAGAGAAAGAGAGATAGGGGCTTCATGAAAACGAGAGAGAGGGAGGAAAAGAAAGAGAGAGAGGAGTAGGGAGAGAAAGAGAGAGGGAGGAGAGATAAAAATGGAGAGGGGAGAGAGAAAAGAAGAGTAAGGAAATGAGAGGGAGGAGAGTGAAAAGAAGAGAGAGAGAGGGAGAGACAAATAGAGAGATGGAGGGAAAGAGAAAAATAGAGGGAGAGGAAGAGAGATATATATAGAGAGATAGAAGAAGAGAGAAAAAAAGAGATGGAGGGAAAGAGAAAAATAGAGAGAGAGAGAGAGAGAGAGAGAGAGAGAGAGAGAGAGAGAGAGAGATCTTAAGGTAAAGGTGGTTGTGCCTAGTTGCCAGTGTATTAATTACACTACAGTACCCGCACCATGTATTAGTTACCCACACACATATACATTACACGTTGTCATGTCACTACACACGAACACAGTGTGAAAAAACCTAGAGTGCATCATCATTTGGCTTTCTTATTAATCTAGAGAGTCAATGCCATATTAGTCATTAGTGCTAGTGTCCATTGTATGGTTAGTTCCAAAATACGATATTTTTGGATAAGTTTAGCTTGTTTTTGATCTTTTGGATATTATTTATTGTAAATATCCTAAAAAGGTGTAGAAAACTTCTAGAGTAGTGTGACATCTAAAAAACAAGTGACTTTTTAGCCAGTTTTGGGAGATCTCATGCAAAAAAAGAAGAGCCTTTTGAATTCGTGTGATGCGTGATCGTAGTTGGTAGGTAGCAAATAGCACTCTAAACAAGGAGAAGAAGAAGAGCCTATCTGGGAGAATTTTAAGCATGTGTCGTGCAGTTTACCCCTCTTTCAAAGCCAATGAAACCATCAAATTTGTGATCTGAGCAGCAAAGAAAAAACTAGTTTATTGATCTACTAGGGAGCTCCAAGAGATCTAATGCTTGGATATTGCTTCTGAGTAGTCCCAAATAAGGATTTTTCTTATCTTCTCAAGTTTTATTAATACATAGTGCTTTGATTCAATGAGATTTATCTTTATCTTGTGTATCTTTGGTCCATTATTTTTCTTCTCTTCTATCTCCTATTCTCTACTTTCTTCTCTCTCTGATCCTCGGTGGATATGACCTGTGCAAAAGTTTTTGGAAGACTTGGTTGTTTGAAATGCTTATGTGGTTGTACATGCTGCTACTTTTGGTCTACAGTTGGATAGAATGCCTAGCCAGGTGATGGTTGTTGGTTACAATATGGACACATGCTTTGCATACAACTGAAAGAGAAAAGTTATTGATAGTAAAATATCTCATGTAGGGCAAGATATTCATGACATAATTGATTGGGAATTACCAATAGATGCATATTTAGCAAAAGGGAAAATTATGGATATACTTGTGGAAGAGAAACAGAAGAGAGATGAAGATAATGTAGGGACATCTAAGAGAGTGACAATAAAAAGTATGGATCAGCCTAAAGCTACAAATCAGCCACCTCCCGAGCATGTTATGAAAGATATTGGTTAGGAGGAAAAAATAAGATAGCATGCAAGAGAGCAAAAGAAGGGCAAATAGCTAGGACATAAGCTGCAATTTGATATTGAGATAACCACATATGCCCTGGAAGATCTTGTAGTGGTTCAAGAGTCAACCATTGCATTTGTAGGTTTTCTTAATGCATCTAAAGAGGTTTATGAACCTCATGTTGTACTTGATGCAAGGAATCAGAAGGAGATTGATGAAGTGTCGTGTGGGATGTTTGTCAGGCTCAATTCAAGGCTCATCTTTTAGTAGTCCATTAGTAGGTTTTCCAAATGATTGTGCCCATAGCGCTCCCTTGGAGTATCACGTGGTTTGTCACTTAGGCTTTACTGATTCTATATCGCAACGTAAGAGTTCTGGCTGAGCCCACTAGGATCGACTTGAATTTCTAGGTTCCTAAAATCAGACGTGCCTTCTAATAGTTAGCTAGCATCAATAATTTCAAGTTCCCACTTCCTACATGATTACTCGATTGAAGTAGACTTGCTATTGCACTTTATTCAAAGAGAATGGGAGATGAAGGACTTGTTTATTTTAGAATGAGGCTATGCATTCCTTCAAGTCAGATTCTCAAGAGAAGAATGCTTTGGGAAGCACACGACTCTCCTTTTTCAGGACACGTAGGGTATGCAAAAACTCTTAATGCTATCAGGAAAAGCTAGTACTGGGAAAGACTCAAGGATGATGTACTTAAGTATGTCATTGAATGTCTAAATTGCCAAAGGGTAAAATCTGAACATGTCAAGTCACTAGGAAAACTCTAGCCACTTGACATTCCCCAGATGAAATGGGAGTTTATTAGTATGGACTTTGTAGTTGGGTTACCTTCTGTGCAAGGAGGATACAACTCAATGTTGGTGATAGTAGACATGCTGGCAAAGGTCTCTCATCTTATTCCAACAAAAACCAATTACTGATGCCAGGAGGCATATTCCACAATGGATTCCGTGCCACGGTGGATTCCGTGAGGTTTTACGATGGATTCCGTAAACTTTGATGACCGGGGCTCATACACAAAGTGGATTCTTTGTGCGAGAAGTTGATGGGGACGCCTATCCTTTTCGGGCATTTCATTAATTTAGTGTGTACATGGGTGATTCCATAGCGGGTGATTCCGCAAAATGCATATTAAATTAATAAACGTTTATGAGTTTAGAGTGCGCACTCGTAATAAATTAAGGTTAGGATTTATTTCTAACCAGTTGATTTATTTATGTAGCTGAAGACTGCTAGGTATTCACTTTTGTCGGTTTAATTGTATTATTTTACTAATGATTGTGAATGCTTCAGTTGATGTGTAGAGATAGCAGCAGTGGTGGCGGAGGAAAGCATTAGAGTCTAGCGAGTATTCGACCTATGGATTATATTTTGATAGGCGCCACGCCTATATTTTGTCATGTTTATTGAGGCATCGATTATTTATTATTATTTTGTATGCGCCTATGCGCACGGATATGTTATTTCTATTTAGACATTGTGTTTGGGCGTGCTAGACTCTTTGGGCACCATCCATTAGCTTTATCTCCTATTTTTGTAAAAGCAAACTCAAAAGCTAAAAGCTTGATATATTTTTGTAAATTGGGCTATTATTGAGCATGAAGAAGAAATACACATAAAATACATGCTTTGTGAAGCGCTCACACAAGGCATGGGGGAAGATTGAACCCAATTGGTCTCTTGCTCTTGTCGTTCATGCTTTTTACATTGTAATTTGTGCAAAAAGGTAGAGTTCATTGTTCTTGGGGACCTTCTGGGATTCACTACGTGAGCATACTGCGACTGATCTACACACCAGTGGTATCAGAGCGGAGCTGAGATCAAGAGCTTCCAATCGCTACCCATCTCATGCGAAGGCGGAGCTCCTGGAACGATCGGGCTCTACGGTCAATCTCGTCGCGAACCGTCGATACAGGCAGACTTCTGGCGATCAAGAACCCCTGTTTCCGTTATCAGATCGCGAAGGACCAGGCAATACAGGCGGAGGACCACTCTCTCATCTCCATCATCAAGTCGTCAAACAGAGAAGAGATAAGTGATAAATACCAAAATTTTATATTTCAAATCTTCAACCATTAAAGCTTGAGAAGCTTAGTTAAGCTTTAAAGAAGCTTCAAAGCTTCAAAGCTTCAATTTATCATTGTGGTATATCAGGATCTGCCCGCGTTTTTCGCCGCCTGAGAAAAAACGCCCCCCCCCCCCCCCCCACGAAATCCGACGATTAAGCTTTTTCAAGCTTAATCCATTAAGCCAAGCTAAACTAAAGTCAGACAAGACAAGTCATCTCCTGCAAGTCATCAAACTCCAGGTCCCATGCCTCAGAGATCAAATTCTGCAAGTCATCTGTGATCTAGTCTTGCAAGTTCACTAAGTCGGCTAAGTTCTGCAAGTTTGCAACTTTACAAGTCACCTAAGTTTGTAACTCTGCAAGTCAGACTAGTCAACTGGAGTCAAAACTGACTTGTGCTCAAAACTCCTAGAAGGGCTGTTCCTGTGCAGAAACTCCGAACTGCAAAGTTGTTCGTTGGACGGTATTCTACCCATACGTAGGTTTGCTAAAGTATTTTCAGCATAGGAAGAAGGAAAAATCGCAGATTTTCTGAAGATTGAGAAAGAAATACCCAAAAACACATAAGCCTTGTAACCCCGAACTTGAGCTATGCTCATCCCGCTAACTTGATTTTGAGTGAGAAAGGTCTTTTGAGTTTTACAGGATGATGGAACCACATATGGATGATCCTATGACTGAACACGACCTATCTGAGCCTACGATGGAGCAAAAGCTGGACTTAATCATGATGCAATTGGAAGAAGAACGAAGGGCTAGGCAAGCATTGCAAGCACAATTGGCAAAATTACAAAGAGCGTCTACCGACAAAGAAGAACCTCAAGCTGAAGATTTGATTCGACGTACCATCGACGCCACTCTTGAAGCTCAAACCATTCGCAAGGAATCAAAGATAAGTAAACGAAGTTTCAAATTTCGCACTTTCCATGGCATACGAGAAGGAAAGACTGTTTTATCATTCATTAGCCAGTTTGATGACTATTTCCATGAGGAAACTTATCCAGAAAAAGATAAAATCAAGTGTGTTACTAATCATTTGGTAGACAGAGCATCACTTTGGTGGACTGTAGTACGCAAGAGCATAGAATGTCCTGCTAGTTGGGAAGATTTCAAGAAGAAGTTCATGCAGAATTTCCTTCCACCGCAATTTCATGAGAAGACTATCAAGCAATGGGATCTACTTCAACAACGGGATCGTGAGCCTATTTCTCAGTATACAGAGCGTTTTTGGAATGCACTCCTCCAGCTACGCATGCTTGAAGACGTACCAAAGACGACACATAAGCGGAAGTATATGTCTAGACTTCTTGGACATTACTACGCTGAAGTTAACATGTTCAAGCCTGCTACCCTTGAAGACGCCATTCCACTAGCTCACGACACTGAAGATAAGCTACGCGGTAGAGACAGACGACCACAGCAATTCCAAGTCAATGATAATTATGGATCTAAACAATTCAATTCCAATTTTAGAAGATTTAATCCACGTCGTTTCTCTTCATCATCTTTCCGCAAGAATTGGGCTAAACCACCTGCATTACCATCCAATGTCAATCCAAATCCTAAGCCTATTCCACAGCCAAATCCAAATGTACCTAGACTTCCCGCCATTGCAAATAATGTAACCAAAGCCAAGCCAATAGTATGCTATAAATGCCACCAGCCTGGACATCTCGCAGCAAATTGTCATTCAAAGAAGCCACCAACTTATATCAACTATCTTGGAGTCATGGACGAAGATGAACATGAGGATATGCCTGATTTCACTGAAGATGAGGACAACACTACTACTATTTTCGATACTTTACCAAGTATGCCTACTCCACATTCATTATTGACTATGAAATGTTTGGTGCATGGAAAGGAAAAGGCTATTTTGCATGATGACGGTAGTACTCATGATTTTATTTCAGCAAAATTGGTAAAGGAACTGAAATTACAGACTGTACCTACGCATTATCGCATAAAAGCTGCATTTTTAGGCACTAGGTATAATGGTACACAGGAAGTGCAAGACTTAGAGATTCAAATTGGCCAATACACTGAAAGAAGAAATTTCTTAGTTGTTCCATTACAGTCGAGTGACATTATTTTTGGTATGCCTTGGCGACACCAGCATAACCCATATATAGATTATTCCACACACACAATGAATATTAATTTTCAAGGAAAATCTATTACAATATATGGTATGCATGCATCTAATGTTTTTCCACTGCTTTCGCATACTCAAGCTAAACGTTCATTACGCAAGAGTAGTAAATCATATCTCATTTGGGTGAATGAATTGCAAGTAAAGGAAAATCATATGCACCCTAGGCATAAGGAATTTCTTGCATATTTTAAGGACTGTTTTGCAGAAGACCTACCACCAGGTTTATCTCCTTCACGTCCAGAAGACCATAAGATAGATTTGATTCCTGGCACACAACCACCTTGCAAAGCACCATATAGGCACAACCAGATAGAGCAAAAAGAAATCCAGAGTCAAGTTGAGGAATTACTAAATAGAGGTTTAATTCGACCTAGCAGTTCTCCATTTGGTGCACCTGTATTGTTAGTCAAGAAAAAGAATAATACCTATCGTATGTGTATTGACTACCGAGCTTTAAATAAGATCTTTGTAAAGAATAGGTATCCTATTCCTAGAGTTGATGACCTTATGGAAAAACTGCAAGGATCTTCTATATTTAGTAAAATTGACCTTAAGTCTGGTTATCATCAGGTGAGGCTAGATAAATCTGACATATTTAAGACTGCATTCAGAACACAGTTTGGTCATTACGAATTCTTAGTCATGCCATTCGGATTGACTAATGCACCTGCCACCTTTAGTAGAATGATGAACCGTATCTTTTTGAAATATCAGTATTGTGTAATTGTTTTCTTTGATGATATTTTGGTGTTTAGTCAAAATGAGAAAGAACATTATGAGCATTTGTCATTAGTTTTTCAGTTATTGAAAGAAAATCAACTGGTTAGAAATAAATCCTAACCTTAATTTATTACGAGTGCGCACTCTAAACTCATAAATGTTTATTAATTTAATATGCATTTTGCAGAATCACCTGCTATGGAATCACCCATATACACACTAAATTAATGAAATGCCCGAAAAGGACAGGCATCCCCATCAACTTCTCACACAAAGAATCCACTTTGTGTATGAGCCCCGGTCATCAAAGTTTACGGAATCCACCGTAAAACCTCACGGAATCCACCGTGGAATATGATACACAAAGTGGATTCTTTGTGCGAGAAGTTGATGGGGACGCATGTCCTTTTCGGGCATTTCATTAATTTAGTGTGTACATGGGTGATTCCATAGCGGGTGATTCTGCAAAATGCATATTAAATTAATAAATGTTTATGAGTTTAGAGTGCGCACTCGTAATAAATTAAGGTTAGGATTTATTTCTAACCAATTGATTTATTTATGTAGTTGAAGACTGCTAGGTATTCACTTTTGTCGGTTTAATTGTATTATTTTACTAACGATTGTGAATGCTTCAGTTGATGTGTAGAGATAGCAGCAGTGGCGGAGGAAAGCATTGGAGTCTAGCGAGTATTCGACCTATGGATTATATTTTGATAGGCGCCACACCTATATTTTGTCATGTTTATTGAGCCATCGATTATTTATTATTATTTTGTATGCGCCTATGCGCACGGATATGTTATTTCTATTTGGACATTGTCTTTGGGCGTGCCAGACTCTTTGGGCACCGTCCATTAGCTTTATCTCCTAGTTTTGTAAAAGCAAACTCAAAAGCTAAAAGCTTGATATATTTTTGTAAATTGGGCTATTATTGAACATGTAGAAGAAATATACATAAAATACATGCTTTGTGAAGCGCTCACACAAGGCATGGGGGAAGATTGAACCCAATTGTTCTCTTACTCTTGTCGTTCATGCTTTTTACATTGTAATTTATGCAAAAAGGTAGAGTTCATTATTCTTAGGGACCTTCCGGGATTCACTACGTGAGCATACTGCGACCGATCTGCGCACCAATTACAAAGCTTCAGATATTGCAAGAATTTTTGTAAAAGAGATTGTTAGGTTACATGAGTTACCTAAAAGGATAATCAGTGAGATTGTGATTTTCTTTTCACATCACATTTTTGGAAGAATTTATTTGAAGCCATTCGAACCCAAGTTTGTTTTAGCACTGCTTATTATCCACAAACTGATGGGCAGATAAAAGGAGTGATTGAGGATATTTTGCGCGCATATTGCAGCAAGAAACCTAAAAGGTGGATTCAGTATCTACCCTTAGTGGAATTTAATTCACATGACTCCATTTCAGCACTATATGGTCAAGATTACCATATGCCATTTAATTTTTAGGATCATACTAAGGGTAGAAGCTTCGAGAAAAATGTTAAAAGAAATGGATGATCAAATCAAGATTATTAGGTAAGATATTCAAGAAGCCAAGGATCGAAAAAAGACGTATGCTGATCTGAAAAGGCAAGAACGAATCTTCAAAGAAGGAGACATGGTCTTCATCAGTGTCCATCCAAAGAAGAGTTCTTTGTCTTTAGGTGAATCTAAGAAGCTAAGTCCAAGATATTGTGGGCCTTATAAGGTTCTCAAGTGCTTAGGACCAAGCACTTACAAAACACAACTCCATGAGAATCTAAAAATCCACAATGTATTTCATGTTAGCTTATTGAAAGCATACATGACTAACCCTAACCATATCCTCAATGATCAACAAGTTGTTATACCTAGCCAAGGAATCCTTGATCTACAACCTGACAGAGTAATTGACGTAAGGGAGAGAAAATTGAGAAGTAGAACCCTTAGAGAATACCTTGTCTAGTGGAAGGATTATCCTGAAGAAGATGCTACAAGGATAGATGAGAATGTTCTTTATCAACAATACCCACAATTTCTCTCGAGATGAGGACATCTCAATTTCTCTAAAGGAAGGAGGATGTAATATTTCTGTGTAATTAAAAGTAAGTTAGTAAAGTTAGTTAAGAGTTAGTAAGTAAGTTAGTTAGATAATAAGTTAGTTAGTAAAGTTAGTAAGTTAATAATTAGTAAGTTAGTAAGGTTACTAATTAAAAACTAACAAAATAACTACTAACTAAAGTAAAAAATAACTAACTTTAAAAAGCTAACATTAAAAAAACTAACCTTAATGTTTAAAAAAGGGGGGCCATCGAATTGACGGTCGCCATAAGGGCACCCCCCTAATCGTCATCGTCATCATCATCTTCTTTGTCATTGTCATAATCATCATCTCCTTTGTCATCATAATCATCCTCATTATCATCGTCATCATAATCATCAACATCTTCATCGACATCTTCATCATCATAATCATTCTCTTTACCATAAAAATAGGTGTTGACAGCCTTAGGACCCCCCTTTCTGTTCAAAAAATTAACGAGAGAAAAAATGAATAAAATAATAAAAATAAAAGAGAAAGAAGCTCCCCACTCTGAGTGGAGGAGCTGTCTTTGCACAAAGAGGGTAGAAAGAGAGGGAAAGGGAGAGGTAGCGTACACTCCCTTTTGCCTACACAAAGAGGCACTCATTCAAATCACTCCTAAAGCAGTCAAGAAGGCACTAGGAATCAAAGCAAAAATAGGAAGAGATTACAAGTTCTAACTCAAATCAAGATTTTTTTCTTGACTGTAAGATCAATCAAAAATTATAAAATCAAGTACAATATGGTATCATGTATCATAAGCAACTCCGCATCCCATCATTCATACATGATGCCATAGCATGAATCAACTTTGCATGATTACATTCAATGTAGATTGTTAGGGACAAAAGCTTATGAGTCAATTACAAGGCTTATAGGGCAAAGAGACTTGCTTCAAGAGAGCTTCAAATTGAGTTCATGATAAGGATAAGTTACCACAGTCAAGAAATAAGAGAAAAATCTCCTCTTAATTCAACTCAAAGCATCTATGAATGATCTACAAACATTGCCCTGCCATAGGGGCACATAAGACTTGCATATTTTGACAAGATGTCTTCTGTAGAGTAAGAAATGAATTAAAAGAAAACTTTTGTAGCTAATTCTCTGAATATGACTGAAGATATTAGCCCCGAATCAGCCCAAATATCTTCCGGAATTCACCTTTGATGATAGCATAAACTTCCCCTAACACGGTATCGGTGTGTTTGGTATCGAATATCTACCATGGGGATAAGAGACAGTAGGGTGAAGGGAGATTCAGGGAGAGGAGTAGACAGAAGAGAAGGGTTTCAAAGAAATAGAAGACGTAGAAGAATACTCCCGAAAAGGAATAGAAAATGTAGAAGAATACTAACAGAGATTAAGCCTGTCGGTTTATTTTTGTATTATGAGAAGATAAAACTCTTGTAGACAAAAACATGTATAAAAAAATACATTCCTCTATGCTGCTCGGATTGCCAATCTAATGGGGGGGTAAAATACCAGCACACCTGGCTAGAATTTTGCCAGATCACTCCCTCTTCATCTCCCACTTCAGAGTGCTGTTCACTGCCTAAAAAACAGCGATCGTGTGTCGTGCGATTTTGCTAATCCTTCTTTTTACATAAAATCCTCTAAAAATTGTTGAAAGCTACATGATTTCTTTTACATGTTATCCTAATCTAGAATTTGTCTACAATTTATGGATTTTTATAAGAGATAATATCTAAAATAAAAAAAATTGACTAAAACTTGTCCAAAAATCTAATATTTTTGAACCATGGACACTAACACCAATGCCTAAAGTGGCATTGTCTCTCTAGATCTATAAGGAAGTCGCACTCTAGAGTTTTTCACAAGATGTGCGCGTAGCGGCACGACATCCACCCCCTCCTAACGTACACATCCTCTGGCATGTGCCAAAGTCTTACAGATCTGTAGTATTAGAAGAAGTATCTTTTGCCATGTCAATGTCTTCATCTTCTGCCTCTTCTTCTGCCTCTATGTATTCATGCTCTTGAATTATATCCAAGTCTTCTAACTCATATGTTGAGTTAACTTTCTCTTCATTTGAAGAGCTTGATTATTTTTCTAGCTACGGGTATCTTTGTGCTTGTCTCATCCAATTCAGCCAATGAATATGTGGCATTGTCATCAACGACCTTTACCACATAGGGGTCAAACCAACACTTTACTATCTTCCTGGAAGCACTATATTGATTATCTAGGATGCTGTCATAGACAAGCACCTAGTCATTTTCTTGGATAGCTCTTGGCTGAAGTCAATGTTGCCTTGTCAAATCTTCTTTTGTTTTTTAGTATTGCTGTTTTTAACTTCTTAATAGCTGTCTTCAAGCCTTCTTTCTAGCTGCCATATGTGCAAACTCAGCAACTCTTCTCTACTGATGCCTATGCGCAAACTCATCAACCCATAATGCAAAAGGTAGCATTTTAGGCCATTCTTTGATCTTTCCTCTACAAGACTTTGCTAGAGCTTTGAGAATAGGTTGATGTCCTCTCTCACTCTTCCCATTGCCTTCAAGATTGTAGGCTAATGTCAAAGCTAACTTGATACCCAATTGAGCAAAGAAGTTGTGTGCCTCATCGGCATCCAATTCTCCTCTATGTGCGGTTAGCTTGCCAACACAGCCATATTTGCAAAATACTTCTTCAAGCAAAAAGCGACAAACAGCTTGAGTAGTCTTTGTTGTTAAAGCTTTACCTTCAACTTGATTGGTTAGATCTTCTCTTTCAAGCACTAAGTGACTGCATATTCCATATCCCTATAGGCATGGTTACAAGATCAATAACTCATCTGTAATGTATAGACAAGGGATAAGTCAGTTGTAACCCATCTCGATGCTTGATCATAGAATACATTTGATACACATAATAGGTTTTAACAAAATGCTCTATATCTCGATACATGTTCTGCCCACCAGTATTCTTCTTTGACTTTAATGAAGGTTCCCCATATACCTCTATGGCTAGCCCAAAAGCTTTTATGAAATTCCTTCATTACCTGTAGTTGCAACCTTTTATTACCTAAAACTCGGACAAGCGCTCCTTTCTTCTTCTTTGCGTGCTTCCATAAATGCCCATTTTTAAGAAAGAAGCCATAAGCTTTCCTCTTAATATGCTTGAACTCTTCATTAGTCCAAGTCTGTTTCTTCTTCATTGTGCTCAAATATTGGCACAATCTTCTTCATAATCTTCTTCAAGGAAATGAACTAAAACTTGAGCAATGCAATGAGCATACTGGCTTCTAGTTGACCACCCTTCTTCCATAGATAAATCTTTGATCTTTGTTGTTGTATGTTGATTTATAGCAGTATCTTTTCCTGTTCTTACTGTACTTAATGCTATACCATTAAAAAGATCAGCTTCACCTGCAAGATTTAGCCTTGGGTTTGTATATGCAGCAACTGAAAATGTACTTTCAACAGCCATGGAATGAAATTCATCAAGTATAGATTCTTTAGCTTCATCTTCTTCCATCATCTCTTCTTCATTGTCATATCTTGCACGTGACAACATGTCAGCTGGATTCGCCTTTCCTACAATATGATTTAATTCGGGGTTAAGAGATTTAATATATGTAATCCATCTTAGCATAGCAATGTCGGGTGTAGAGTAGTTGGAAATCATGCCTAAGAGTGGAAGACAATCAATTTCTACCACTACAAAAGTACCTATAAAGTATTTACGATCACAATTTAATGCTGTTACAAATCCCCACAATTCCCTTTTTACTTGTGCATACCTTCTTTGACATTCATTGAGAACCTTTGCTTCAAAATGAATCGCATACCTATTACCTTCAAGGTCTTATGGGCCAATAGCCCATCCTATCCTAATGGGACTTGTATCCACAGTAAGGATGATGGGTTGACAATTTGAATAATCAGCCCTTTTGAGAGTGGGTGCTGAAATTAACTTCTTTAGTTTGTGTACAGTGAGAGTATGCTCTTTCCTTCAAGAGAATCTTTGTCCTTTTCTTAATAATTGATAGAGATTTTTGACTACATGATCAAAATGTGGTATCCATAAGAGATAGAATACACATGCGCCAAGAAATCTTCTCACCTCTGAAATATTTGTGCATTTTTCTTACATTCTGCTAATGGCATCTATCTTGATTAGTGAAGTTTTACATCCATAGGGGCCACCAGATGTCCAACCACTAGGACTTCTTCTACTCCAAAAATTGACTTAGCTCCAGAAAGGGTAAGATGTACCTCTTCTAACCTTGTCAAAATCCTATCACAATCATGAATATGGTTAACTACGAATGTCATGCAGCCATCTTCATCAAGATCCTCATTCTTTTCATTGACTTCACATCCCTTTATAGGTACATCATCAAGGAATGGAAGAGTAAGTTGTGGAATAAAGTCCCTTAATACTTTGTGCATGGCATTCCTCATATGGGCTATGGAGTTTGTTGTACCTTGTGGTAGAGTGCACATGCAGACCAATCCAAGAGGTGTCTTCATTGTGGTAATGTCTTGGCTTTCTAATGAAAGCTGAAATTGGTCATATCTTGAATATCGGTCGTCCATAGAATAAATTGCTCTACCTGCAAAAGCTTCAATAAACTCATCAACAATTGGACCCAAACCAACATTTTAGATCGTGACACGATTAACAGGCTGTAGATCTTGAATGAATCATAAGGAGACATTATTCTTGGGCACGGTAAACTATCAATTTGAGTAAGATGCTAAAGAAGGTTCTAAAATCTTCATTTTGATCTTCTCATTTAGAAGTTCCAATAATTTGGGCAAATGCACCATCGGAACATGAATGGGATTGAGGTTCCAAGGCACATGTGGAATTGTAAAAATGACCATAGGAGCCACAATATTTGGATCCACACAGCCTATTACACTTGGCTAAAATGCAAAAGCTTTTCCATGTTTCATTAGCATTTGCATAAAAGAGTGTTTTTCAGCCGGCGAAAGGAAATAATTTTCACCTATTTTGAGCTCTTTTATACTTTTAGACGTGAACTTGTGACCAATGTTAGAAGGACCATGAAGACTTGGCTGATTTGTTGCCCTATGAGCTAGCCCTTCACTTTCAAGAGGCAGTGGGACTGCCATAGGCTTGACTTTCCTATCCCTCGTCTTATATTTTGTCTCCACTTGTGCTTCAGCCTTGTTGAGTAAACCAATGTCTTCCTGCTCAACAAATTCTTGAATTGTTTGATAAAAATCCAATGTACATAATTCTATGGATTGATTTTCATCCTTATTTTTTGTATGAGCAGCTGCATATTATTCAGCCAATGTGTTAGTAGTAATCAGTCCCAAAAAAAAGCCCAAAATATCATCATTTTCAACCATCATTTCATAAGTTTTCGGTGCCTTTTTTACATGACATAAATATTTTCTTTCAGCTTTAGTCATGGCTGGAAGAGACTTATAACAACCCATACTATTGGTTGTACATATATATAGATTTGCTAGAGACACAATTTCTATAGCATAAGGAGGTTCAATCTTTTTATATGACTCACTGCCATAGCCTCCTTTTACAATAGTGCAGTTCGAAAACCCTTGAATTCTCGGGCATTAGGTGACACATGATAATCACACAGTCGATCTCTATTTCGATGATGGTTAACACACACAATAAGAAATGGGACATCTCATTCATGTCCTTGATTCGGATTTGAGCATTAGAAGAACCATCATCAAGAGCTTTTGTTTCCAAGCGGGCTTCAGAAATGTAAGGTTGCCTAAGAATGATAGGGTAAGTACAAGAGTCTTGAACAAAAAAGTAAAAATTGTATTTTATGTCTACAATAGTTATATACACATTAGGACATGTAGCATATAACTCTCCAGAAGAGTTGTTTGCAGCTCTCATTCGCCAACCTGGATCAACACCTATGGGCCATCTACCGCTTTCATAGAGAATCCTTGCCATGACGTTTATCTCAGAACCATGGTCTAAGAGTGCAATATATGGTGTTTCTTTTTCTCCAATTTTGATGACTGTCTCTGTTTTTGCTATTGCCCTATGTGTACAGGAGTAGTGACTGCTTGGAATGAATCAGGATTCTTCCTCATCACGCATGTGCTGTAGACGACCTTCTTTTTGAGAGGTGGATTGCCCAATTGGTTTGGACCAACTGACCATTACATTTTCAGCCTTCACTTATTTAATTTTTGCATCCATGCTTTCTTTATCTTCAGCTTCAATTCCTATAATTAACTCTTTAACTGCTTCAAGCTGAATTCCTTGTGCAGTCAACTTCTCTTCATCCTGCACAAAGACTCGAAGAGCTTGCAAAAAAGCATGCACTATTTCTTCAACATCATCACCAACATATTATCTTTTTCTTTTGATTACATTAATAATTACATCATGAAATTCACATTTGGCAATTCCAAGAATTTCTCATAAGGTGAAATCAATTTTACTTCCTAGAATTCATTCTTCTAGAACTCGTTTGAGATCGGTTGCAGATTCCATGTTAGATTGCAATTTGTAGCATTGCCGCTTGCCTTTCTTCTTTCCTTCAGTCTTCTTTGCTTGTGGCACATCTTCCATCTCTTGATTTGGGGTTATATTTTCAGCAAGCTTTAGTTGTTCAGGCATTCTTCTAGTTACCTATTTCAGAGGGCCAGAAGAGGAAGGCCCTGGTTCTCATCTTCTCTTCTTCTCTTTTCTTTAATCAAGACTTCTTTATGATTGCTGTCAGCCAAATGTGCAAAGGCAGAAAAAGAATCTACTGGTTCTTTTCAACCAGTTATTCCTCGAATGCACTGATTTGGCGTTAGTCGAATCATCTTTGGCTACTTTGCCGTGTTCCATTTGATCTAATGCTTGCATCCATACTTTAGATTGCACATTAGCTTTACATGCTTTCAAAGTTGAATTAGTTGGCTCAATTTGCAACCCATAGGTAGCTGCATCAATGGCTACGTAGGCATCCTTTACAGCTAAATCTTCTAATATTTTCTTCATTCCACCATTACCAAAATTTGGCTCCAGTGGAAGACCAGTTTCAACTACATGAATTTTTCTATCTTTCCAAAAGATGAGCTTTTGTGCTTCAGCCTCACAAAAGGCAGAACACTCCCTCTTGTCATGTTGTTGGTTGTCACACCAAATACAATGCCTTTTATAGCCTTCTCTCATGGGTCTTTGAGTTGATGATTGTCATTGTTCTTCAACTTTGACATCCAGCTTCTCCACCTTGGAACTGATTTCTGTAAGATTTAGATGAAGATCACACATGCTTTTAATGAGTTCATCCATGACATCATTTTTAGAAGGAATAGAAGAAGAAAGAGTTGGTTGATTAGTCAAAGGAATAGGGAATTTTGAAGGTGGAACAAGCTTCATCAATGGAGTTGTTGAAGTTGAAGTAGAGCCCAATCTTAGTCGCATCCGCTCTCTTCAAGCAATCATGTTAACTACATCACTAACATTTGTCCATGCTGTCTTGACTCCTAATTCGAAGGTAGCATCTTCTACATACAAGTGAACGAAAACAAAGACATTTTGACCATTAAATTGTTTTAATTCCCGCCAAGCTTATTCCAAAGCCTTGATAGTTGTAGAATCAATCTTCTCTTTGTCTTGCCTTTGTTGTTGTTGTTGTTAATGTAACATTTGGATTTATTGTTGCTGAGTTTATTGTAGTATACACACCAACTATTGTAGAGTATCTCCTGAAGAATCTCCCATCTTGGAGTTATCTTACACCGACCTTCACATCGGGTTCACCAATGTTGCAGCGCATAGGGTTGAAGGTCACCATAGGGGTTTGGCAAGAAAACTGGACAAGATAGATAGAGATGTGTCTTCAAGAGATAAGTAGATTATAATGAATGTTTAAAGGTTCAAGAGGTACTTCACGGTCAATCACATGGGTTTGTGAGAGAAGAATGTATGGGGATTCAAGAGCTTAGACTCGGGAGATGGTAGAGATAAGAGAAGGGTTGACGGTTTCAATCCAAGTTCTTGAAGATGTTAATAGAGCTTCCAACTGCATGTTCTTATTATCTCATAAGTTCTAACTCAAATCAAACTTGTTTTCTTGACTGTAAGAGCAATAAAAAATTATAAAATCAAGTACAATATGTTGTCATGTATCATAAACAACTTTGCATCCCATCATTCATACATGATGCCATAACGTAAATCAACTTTGCATGATTACATTCAATGTAGACTGTTTGGGACAAAAGCTTATGAGTCCATTACAAGGCTTGTAGGACAAAGAGACTTGCTTCAAGAGAGCTTCAAATTGAGTTCCTAATAAGGATAAGTTACCACAACCAAGAAATAAGAGAAAAATCTCCTCTTAATTCAACTCAAAGCATCTATGAATGATCTACAAACACTGCCCTGCCATAGGGGCACATAATACTTGCATATTTTGACAAGATGTCTTCTATAGAGTAAGAAATGAATTAAAAGAACACTGTTGTAGCTAATTCTCTGAATATGGCTGAAGATATCAGCCCCAAATCAGCCCAAATATCTTTTGGAATTCACCTATGTGATGATAGCATAAACTTCCCCTAACACGTTGTCGATGCGTTTGGTGTCAAAAGTCTACCACGGGGGTAAGAGACAACAAAGTGAAGGGAGATTTAGGGAGAGGAGTAGACGGAAGAGAAGGGGTTCGAAGAAATAGAAGACGTAGAAGAATACTCCCAGAAAGAAATAGAAAATGTAGAAGAATACTAACAGAGATGAAGCATATCAGTTTATTCTTGCATTATGATAAGATAAAACTATTGTAGACAAAAACATGTATAAAATAATACATTCCTCTATGCTACTAAGATCGCCAATTTGATGCTTCCATTGGCTCCGAAAGGGGGGTAAAATACCAACGCACCTGGCCAGAATTATGCCAGATCACTCCCTCTTCAGCTCCCACTTTGGAGTGATGTTCACTGCCTGAAAAACAGCACACGATTTCACTAATCTTTCTTTTTACATAAAATCCTCTCAAAATTGTTGAATGCTTTCTTTTACATGTTATCCTAATCTAGAAGTTGTCTATAGTTTTATGGATTTTTACAAGAGATAATATCTAAAATATCAGAAATCGGCTAAAACTTGTCCAAAAATCTAATTATTTTGAACCATGGACACTAACACTAATGCCTAAAGTGGCATTGGCTCTCTAGATCTATAAGGAAGACGCACTCTAGAGCTTTTCACATGATGTGTGTGTAGCGGCACGACAACGATAAAATAGAATAGAGAAAATGACAAAGATCAGAAGATAGTGAGGACAATGATGCACTGATATAAAAGGTTCTTAGAATCACATAGGAAGAATGTGAAAGGAAATAGTAGGAGAGGAAAGAGGGACACAATAAGTATATGAAAGATTACTAGCAGATGCGGTACGGAACTCTATAGAAGATTCCTATCGCATGCACTTCGATGAGCTAACAATAGAAGGAAGTTTTGAGAAGGAAAAGGAGAAGCTTGATGAATTCACTCAACTAAGTCAAATCTCCTTGTAACGTACCCACCTTTATTATGTAATGAATAATATTTTAGTAGTTGCCCAGAGTTTACCTTCCAATTGTTACCCATCCGTACTCTAACCAAAATGATCGGATTTTGTCTGGTTCTATAACCCTAGGTCTAACCCACAGGGGAAGCATCTTGCCGTTACCTAAACAGAGGACTGACTTGAAGGTTCCTAATTGATCTAATAGTCACCTATCAACAACTAGCTCACATTCGGAGGTGTCCTTCGACAGGGTTCTTGTTCAAAAGGAGCGACTGCCATTACCCTTGGTTTATAGAGTACAACTCTTTTTTCCAGCATTAGACCAAGGATTTATGAAATCCCTTATAGTACTCTAGCACAGCGCCGTACCTTTCCCCTAAGATAATTTATAGTTTGGGTTCGGAGACCAAACCCCAAGTAAGTCAATGAATCAGCCCTTCCTAGAGTTTCTTCCTAGTGCTTGTTTTTGCAGAAACCTCTTGGCTACCGAGACCACCTTGCCATAGGACTGGATTCATCCGGAATCCATCCACCTGCTTCTCTTTATGGAACCTCTTAGTTATCTAATTACCTACCACATTAGGTGAAACATATAAAAACTGCTTCATTAATTAAAAAGAATCCTTTTATGCACAGTTATTCATTTGTATAATTTACTCACAGACATACAATTAGAATAAAACAAATTCATTGATTATGTTCCATAATGTGTGTTCTCCCGCCCATACAAGAGAAAATTATTATTTCACGTGCTGTCTCATCCGGTGCATCTGCATGTCACCATTATCAAATCCACCTATAGCTAGCATTTTTAGGTGTCCCAAGTAGAACTTGGGCCATACAGGGGGACCAAGTAGTTCCTAGGTGTGTAAAGGATTTACTAGCTAGAGCCCCCCTGGCACCCTAACCACCTCCTACTTAATGCGATCCCTACTAGGAGACCTATTACTGTTGAAGTCGGTCCATGCTTCTACGACTGTAAAAATATCTTCTCTTGGTATGGGGATTCAGCACCTATCAATTCCAATACTTAATTCAATCAAGATCTAATCTAGAAAATCACAAACAAGATTGATGTCTTCAAGCAATTATGACTTCAAACACTCATGCAACTTTCAAGTGATGATTAATCTCATAGCAATCGGCCTTTGAAATTCACACAGTGAGCTCTTCCCCTAGGGTATCTAGATTTTTGGGGTCTCTAACCTCTCAGTTTAAGGTTTATAATGACATTCTTGAAACCAAGTTTCTTGGCCTTAAGTCCGTTTCTTCAACTTAGAGATATTTCCAGTCTTAAAATCTTCTATCAAAGCTTCTAAATTAAACTATACCCTTGACTAATTTCTTCGGGGTTCATTCTTAATAAATCTATCTTGAAAAATTCCTCGTGATTTCTCTTGAGTTCTAGAATTCCGTAGTTTCCCTAACAGTTTCTAGCTTATAAGATGTTCTAATAATTTACCAAGTGAATACTCTAAGATCGCAGTATTTGTTAAGAGACTTATCTTATTTCTATTGAATTCAAATAGATTTTTTTTTTGAAAAACTTGTGGTATCGTGATTGGAAAAGGGTTGTTATGCACGCTTGTAACTCTGTTAGTGACTCTCGTGCTCGCAACTCCAATTGTTGCTTCCACATTAGTAGGGTCATTTGTGATTTCCACTTTGAATTCTTTTTCTTCGAGGCCATAACATAAATATGATTCATAGAAGAAGAAGAACACGGTAGTAATACTAGTTAGCAAGGGTGTAAGACTCTCAATGATGATGATGATTATTGCGAGATTCAATTATGTAGGCCTCACGGATGGTTCTTCTTGCCTTGTGGAGAGCAATACTTCTCTCTCTCTAGTAGATGGAATAGGGACGAGAGTAGAGGTATGACTTCTAACTGGATTAATAGAATAGGATAAATTCTTCAATGTTGTCTTCTCTTCTTAGATTAGAGTAGAGGAGGATGAGAGACCTTCTGTGTATCCCCTTCCTTGGGTTGAATGGAATGATGTCTCTTCATCTCGCGGAATAGAGTCTCCTCCTTCTCAGTCAACCTCTTATCCTCATCAAGATTACTCTTGTTTCCCTTCCTGGTCATCCTCAAGCCCTCAATTTATAGTTTTGCAAGGGGGTAAAAGAGAAGACACTTTCTTTTTAGTGTTTTTTGATGACATCATCAATGACAAAGAGAGAACGCTTTCTTTTAGCACTTTTGATGGCATAATTGATGACGTTAGAGAGGGAGCTCCATTTTTACGAATTTATGGGTGACCACTGCGTGGTGCGTTGTTGAGTAGCTGTCACTCCAAGGCTTATGACTAAGGCATAGACCTTGTCATCTTGGCCTTGGCATACATGGCAATGGGCTATGAAGGCTTTGCTGGTGCCATTGGCTGTGCACGAGAAGCTCCCACTAGCTTGTAGGAAAATCTTCTCGGGAGGTCACCCATTCTGGCAGTGCCATCATCCAAGTGCACTTAACTGCCAAGTGACTATCCACTAGGCTAGTTCTTTTTTTGTTCTATACTACAAATATAGTTTTAATAAGCTAGTCTTGGTTGGGCCTTCCAAGTCTTTCTTCCATGAACTGGCATATAATACCTCATTAATAATAATAATTATCTTCATAATGAGAGTCGGTTTCATAAAGAAATTTTCTTTGGAATGTATATGCACATTAAAATAAACTAAGTAATGGGGACATTACACTCCTCTTCAATTTGCAGAACTAGATGGAACAGAAAGAGAAACAACTACTAATCTTGGAAGCTCAGATGGTCAGCCTACTAGAACAAAGATGCACACCACAGCACTAGGAGCACCAATCTAAGGATGTACAATCACTCTCCATGCAACTAGGCTCTGTGGGTGGTATAGAAACTATGGAAAGAATGTGTGCTAAACTCAAGAGTAGCAGAAATAGGGCACTAGAAGAAAATCAAAATGCAAAAGCCAAGCTCAAAGAAGTCAATGAGAGCTACATGAGATTCATTCTCCAAGCCAAAAAATAGAAGCTAGACCCCCAAGGACACCTCTACGAGAGAAGGAGCAAGCACTCTAGGAGAGGGAAGAAGAGTTCAAGAAAGAACTACAAAAGAAGGAGAAATCTCTTCAAGAGATGAGCAAGAAAGACATGCCATTATGAGAGGAGTTGCAATAGCAAATGCAAAAGAATGATGCAACACTATAGGCCCAAGAAAAATAAATTGAGGTGCAGAAGGAAACCCGCCAAAAAGATGTGAAAATAATGAGTAGTTTGAGGAAAGAATTGGTTGACTTAAACAATAGAGTGCTAGCGCTTTAGGTGGAGCTCTCTTAAGAAAAAGACAAATTGCAACTACGAGAGAGAGAGAGAGAGAGAGAGAGAGAGAGAGAGAGAGAGAGAGAGAGAGAGAGAGAGAGAGAGAGAGAGAGAGAGAGAGAGAGAGAGAGAGAGAGAGAGAGAGAGAGAGAGAGAGAGAGAGAGAGAGAGAGAGAGAGAGAGAGAGAGAGAGAGAGAGAGAGAGAGCACAATGAACTCCTATAAGAGAAATAACAATGGCAGATTTCCTATGAAGAGCTACAAGCGACTATGGCCACCAAGATGAATGAAGCAGTTGTCTCAGTACAAGAGGATGCATAAAAAGTTCAATTGTCCACCAATCTGGCCACTACATTATACGAGAAGCTGGACTCTCAACTCAAGCTGGCTACCTAGAAAATTGCCTTCAGTAATAAGCAATAAGAACTATACAAGAAAGCATCACTCCAAATCTAAGTGTCACAAACAGATGATCCAATTGAGCTTAAGATTCAACTTTGAGCATTGTTGAGAATGTAAGCATGTGAACTCTCCTTATACTAGAGGGGATAAGGGTAGTTAGGTGTAGATGAAGTGGAGGATAGGGGAGTAAGGGGAAACCCTAACCCTAACCTCTCTAGAGGCTATATAAACTACCTAAACATCACTCTCACAGTAGAGGAGAGTGTACCAGTTGTACCTTTGAACAACTTACTAAGCAAGATCTTATTCTTGTACTTGAGCTCTCTCTCTCTCTCTCTCTCTCTTGTGCACACTCTCATGCTTCCACTCTAATTTTTCCACCATCATGATAGAGGACATGAAGCAAGCTAAGAAAGTCAAACTGATGAGCACTGGGCCCACTTAGAAAGATCTCATATGCCATCTCCAAACAAAAGGCTATGAAGAACGAGACTTGTGTGCCATAGGCCTCATATAAGAAGACCTTCCCTCTCCATCTCTAGTGGCCTTAGAACCACCCTCAAACTAACTCCACTCACAAAATTGTCAGATTTGGAGGACTTTGACTTAGGTGATAATCCCTAGAAAGCTACAGACGAGACCCATAGGCAGGGAAGAGCCTATGAAGCCATGATTGAACAACTAAAAGCTGCTAGTCTCAAAGAGTGGAAGACCAACCTTCTCCACTTGAACTACCAAAAGAAGAAGAGCAAGAGGATCTTGAGATGGTAGTAAAGAAGTGCCAGCTGGAATCAATAGTGTTCAATTTCAAAATAAGTGAACAAGCTAGGTTCAAGGGCCACTACCTTGGGGAAGTTACTATATGTATGTACTCTACATCACATGTATTCAAGGCCTATTTGTAAATATCCTTATTTGTGAACTTTTCCTGAATAAAACATAACCCTTTTCTATTTAATCTATAAATAACCCCTTTACATTTGACCCTCTTGATGTAAAAAATGTATAACAAACGTATTTTAAAATACCTTACTTTGAACCCACGTGATGCACACATATATTCATGAGTAGCTTACCCGAGGAGGCCGCTACCACCACAAACTGTAAGAATTCTCATCCAAATAACCCTTGCAGCATAGTAAAAAAGTGGGTAGCACAGATGGATATGGATGCCTTCAAAGAATCTTGTCACCCCACCCAAATCAAAAGCCACTATCTCAACATGAAGCCACAAGAATCTTGGCTAGGACAACTAGAGTGGAGGTATTCCATCCTAGAAAATGGTCAGATGGCCTAGGAAGCCTTCATTTATCCTAGTGATCATGGCTATATGAACCCACTTTGATGTCCTTATCCCCATCACCCAGCATGGCAAGAACTATAATGAACAAGATCATGGTAGGTACAATCTCCCTAAGATTCCCAACATTAGAGTCATAGAAGCTAAGAAGGCCTACCTATTCCAGGCCAATGACCTCATATCCTCCTTTGGTCACTTTGTCACAAAATTCACCAATTGCCCAAATCTATCCTTCATTACTACTTGCAATTACCTTAGCCTCCTCATTGTATTGCTAAAACAACCCATTACACCCTATGAGGAGAGGCTTCTGCCATTGTTCTTTGATGTGAATGCACATGTTAATAGAGTGGCTATGATACGGCTTCATATGAGGGCCATGCTACTATCTCCCTACTGCATTAAGTTCCTACATGACATGGTGGATAGCTGATTTGCCCTTTGCACATGCCCCTTCTACCCAGATTCTGGCTTATCTCTTCATTCATCATGGAAAGAGTATTTGGTTAGCAGAGGGTGCCCACTCCACTCACTTAGGCTGATCCTTGAGTAAAGAAAAGCACCTATACTTAATCAACTTATTTTATTATTTTTTATAATAAAGAAGAAGAAGAAAAAGAGAGAGATAGAAGCACATCACAAACTACACTACACCTAGAGGTCTTCCTCTAGCCCCTTCCCCCACAACACAACTTCAAGGCACCTCAAGGGCAAGACAACTTGAGCTCACTCAATAGACTTGTCTCCCTCGAATTCGGATAGTACCTTAACATTTCACAAATTGGGTCTTCAAGTGTGGGACAATGTTTCAATCTTACTTGGAACTCGACCCACGTTCCAATTCCATTACACAAGCATGCTGCACTACCCGAATAGGTAGTCACACCCTTAGGGAGAGCACGATGATAGGTATTGGACACACCCAAAGACCCAACAACATTGATAACCTTATCTAGCTTCATGCCCTCTTCTTTGTCGTCGAGAGATGGTAGTGCACTCTCCTCCATATGTACCTTATCTAGCTTCATGCCCTCTTCTTTGTCATCGAGAGATGGTAGTGCACTCTCCTCCATATGTTGTGACACCTCACATCCCAATAGATGTTCTCCTAAAATAGTCCAACACTTCTCACCAGCACCATCTAGGCAAGAGTGCCATGGGAATGTCACTCCTCTAGGAGGGGGAAAATGTTAACTGAATTTTAGAAGACTCTTGAATTCTCAGATACTTTTTCAAAGCATTGGTAGGTTAAGATCTTGGAAGATTTTGGGAATTGTAATAATTCATTTTGGCTTTGTGACACTACCTTGAGAGTAGAGCTCCCTCTCATGCAAGTTGTAACAAATAAATGTGGCTTATGAATATGATTTAATGTGTGCAAGATTGAGAAGACTAGCCTTTTTGCCAAAATATGGGTAGGGTGCCCGAGGAAAAAGGGGAAACCTTTACCCTAAAGTTTTGTATAAAAGGGATGAAAATTAATAGAAGAGGCTATTTTTGTGTGTGCCAACTTCTTGTTCTACATTCTTGCCTTTCGTGAGCTAAGGAGAGAAAGAGAGAAAGAAAGAGAGGAAGTGAGGGACCAAGGGTAAAGCCTCCTTCCCTTCCCATGGATGCTCTCTCATGCTCTTATCTTGCATGTGAAGGGCCATAGAGGGCGAGGAAGGAAGTGGGGTCTTACTCGAATCATAGAGTCAACTAGTACTACCTTCATGCTTGAGGGAAGGCCCAGGGGGACTCATTGCAAGGGTAGGATTTCTTGCCACATGTAGGAGGCTAGGTGAGATCTAGCCCAATGCATCATGTGCTCAACCTCTTTAAATCATAAGGGGGTGCCCAAGGCTTGACCCATCCTTGGGTGTGGAAACCCAACAAATGTCCCGAGTGTGAATAAGTAGAGTATGTATGTACAAGAGTCGATATTATGAGGGATGGAGGATGAGAATAGCTTTGAGTGTGCAGAGGAGACACACATGGGTAATGCAGATGAAGAGAAATGAGTATAAGAAATTTTCAAGAATAAAGTGGACTCCTCTTTTTATGGAGACCTATGCATAGACCTTCTAATGTATATTGAGCTATGGCAAGAGCTTAACATGGAGCCATAAGACCAGCCATATTTGTGTTCGCTTGTCAAATTCATTGAAAATTTGCTTTTACTTGTACTTGCATATATGCTTTTTTACTAACATCCTTTTTTACAAAGTTATGTTTTCGTGCTTTACCCAAACCCGTATTTTTATTACGTTAAGTACATCCTTTTCTTACTTTGCAAGTTATTATTGACGATATTTAGGTAGCAAGATGAGTCAAGGGCTTGGGGAGTCCACCTTATAGGACATGTAAGCTACCATGTGAGTTCAAAAGAAAGGGTATTATATTTAGTACAATTTATAGGATTATATTTACAAAATAATTTTTTAAATTACAATTTGGAAAAAAAATTATAAGTATAATAAAGTAAAAGGGGCAATTTTAAGGCTTTACAGTATAGAAAGAAAGGGTATTTCTTAATATCTTTTGAATGCGTGTTATATAGATGATTTCTTTTAAGTGGACCCCCTGGGTCAAGGGATGAAAGATGAGGAGCTATATGAGATCTCCATATGCATGTCTCTAGATCAAATGGCACACTTTAGAGATATGGCAAACTAGGAGTTATCTTGGTCATTGTATGGGCATTCTGCATATTCTATCATAGTACACTTTGATGCTTCAATCTCGAGTGGGTGGAGTTAATGCTCTAGACTAGCCATGGAGGGAGGATCAAGGATGCCTCACTTGACTAGAGAAGAGGGTGGTTGTGGTGGTTTTTGAGGGTGAGATATGAATGTTGTGACTCCATAACCAATTGCTACTACTCATTCTTGTACCGATTCTAGAGAGAGTGGCTCAAGTGAGTGCTATGGAGGTATCGATGCAATGTCCCCATCTTGTCAATCAAGTGGAAATTTATCACCTCCAGGGTTTGTGACACCTATAGGAATGTCTACTTCTATGACTCTAGGTTTCGCTTAGCCATCCATACGTGGCACCCCTATGGGTGCTATTTCAAGAGATACCATCATTAGAGGTATGTCACATGGACAGGGATCTCTTGGTTATGTCCAAGAGCATAGTTGTAGGTAGTGGGAGAGGGAGCACCTTAGAAATACTTCACAAAGGTATACAGATACCTAGTGGATGAGGAAACATGTGCCATGCTCATGAATGATGAGGAGAGGAGGCTTATGGCATGCATGAGAGAGTTGTGCTGATAAGTATTTAAACACAACATTCTAGACTACTAGAAAAATACACTAGTGTGGGAATGATGACTATGTGGTAGCATCATTTACAAAGAGTTTCTAGTACCTACAATGGCAGATATATTTTCCACATGATGGATGAAAGATTGTATGTATGCATACATGCCACATATATGATCAAGTATATGCAAGATAATTAAGAGTAGCACTTCAAAGGCTGAGTGGTTGGATGCAGAGGATTGGCAAGACTTAGGGAGGAGGCCATAGACTTTGCAGGACAATAGCAACAATAGCAGGAGAGGCAGTGAGGGCATGGCTAGAGACATGGATCGTGCATCATGTGGGGAGTGGTGGACATAAAACTTATTTGGAGAACATAGAACTCAATCACAAACTACAATCCTACAAGTTTGGAGACTAAGTACGAAGAGAGACATGGTCTCATTGCACTCATTTGATAGATTATACACACATGGCCCACTAAGTCATATCTCTTTCTTATTTTCAGTCATTCGTTTTTTTGTGATACATTATGTATTGTGGATTAATCTTTGGTAGTTTATATTGTAGAGTCTGTTCAACACTCCATTGCATTGGGACGAGCTCTTAGATGGTGAGGAGCTATAGCAGTCGCTTGGATTTGTGGAGTGCACATCCTTTTCTTTTTTGGCCCTATGATCCATGCAGGCTCTTTTTATGTAGGTTTCCTTGGATATATTTCTCATCCTTTGTATGGATTCACATTTTTCAATACTTATAGATATATATTTTTGTTTATCTTCGACTCTCCTCTCTATCGTTCCATGTAGTTCTATGAGTTATCATAATCAAAATTATACTTATTTGAATATTAAATCAAGGACTCTTTTTTCCTAGCATCTCATGATGCACATATTTCGATGAAAATTGTGTACTCAATTTATAATTGCTTTATGGAATATTGTTTAGTAGATTGGGCTTAAAGAGTAGCAAGGCCGCATGCTTCTTGTTACCTTTTTTTTCTATAACCATTGCTATTAGTGTTGCAAATTTACTGCACACATCGCTATTAGTGTCAATAAATGCATCGAAAGGGGTTGCTCGATGCAAATATAGCGATAGATCTGTAGAGATGCATATATCCATGATTTTAGTGACGATAAGAATAAATTTTTCGATGAATATTTTTGTCACTTTAGACGTTGGTGTATGGCTTTCATCTTGTAGTGGATGTCAAGCTCAACATAAGCTAACATTTATATACCTTGATGATTGTTTCCACATTCATATCATTGATGTGGTTGGTCTCTATTCAAGAGTTAGAGACTAGTTGTGTGCAAATCCGGTAAGCCTCATGAACTTTGCATACATAATCATTTTGCAAATATGTTGCAGGTATAGGGTGTGATAGACAATATTAAAAAATTGTCCGACATTATAGGTGCTGCTCAAGCTTATATACTAAGTTCAGTAAGGTGACAATTTACCTAAACTGTTAGGTCATTGATAAAATATTTTTTTTGTTTTTACTACACAATGTCAAAGGGGTTCAATCCAATTGTGAGGGACAAGATCGATAAGCATAACTTTCCTGCTTGGAAATTTAGTTTGACCAATTTCCTTATAGGTAAGATTATTGGGACTACATTGAAGGGAGATAATACTAAGGCTTTGAAGTTACTAGAGAATAATACCAAGCTCAAGCATGCCAAGGTATTTATGAAATGGAACCAAGGTTAGTGACTATCTATCAATGATTATGCATTGAAGATTAAGAATATTGTTAAAGCTCTTGGATCTATTAAAGTGTACATTGATGGTGATAAAATAATGATTGTATGTTTGGATGGTTTAGGTGAGGAGTGAAATAAGTTTTGAACCTCCATCAACACAAGACATACCATCCCTAATTTTGTAGATCTAATATCTACGTTCATATTAGAATATAAAAACTTGGGTCTTGATATATCTTTGTCGCAAAGCCAGAAGAGTTGGAAACAAGTGCTCTACTCTAACACAAGTAGAGGTAGGGATTGTGGTGGTAGAGGCCACGGTGGTGGCCATTATGAGAACCTAGATTATGATAGCAAAGAATCCTATAATTGTGGTTAGAAAGGTGATATTGCATATGACTATCTAGAAAAGAGAAGAGGTGAAATTAATAGAAATAGGAGAAGGCAACATAACAATTATGTATCTACTAGTAATTAGGTTGATAATGAGAAATCATTTATTTTGCAGCACATGATGAATGTAATGAATATAGATGTATTAGTAAGTAATGATTGATCATGTACATTATGTGGATTCAAGTATCTCTAACCATATGTCCTCTCATGGTGAATGGTTTAGAGAAGTGAAAATTTTCGATATGCCCAGTTTTGTAGAAACAAGTGACAATACAACACATTCTCTTGCTCATGTTGGAAGTGTCCCATTATCCATGTAAGATTGAAAGGTTAAATATTTATTTGATGTGATGCATGTGGTTAATATCACAAAGAAATTGGTTTGTGTTGGGAAAATGGTTGAGTAGGGATTGAAAGCAAAGTGCAATCAGAGTGGCTACTTTGTAGAAGATTTTAGGAATTGATGTAAACTAGTTTGCAAAAGGCAAGAATAAGCGGAGGATGTTTACATTGGATGTAAATGTACATGAGTTGAAGATTGCTATATTTGCACAAGGTGCAGGACCATGTGATTGATATTGGCATTTGATATAAAAGTATTGGACATATGAATATAGAGGAGTGATTGAATAATATGTAGTCACATGAGATTGTGATGGACTTGTCTAAGTTCAAAGTGGTTAATATGTAGAAAGTGAGTGAAGCATTCCAATTTAAAAAATAGACAAAGTATGCATTTTCTCATTATAAACATATAAACAGACATTTATTTAATGTTGTACATTCGAATGTGTGGGGTCTTACAAATTCTATATCAATGGTTGGATGCAAATATTATATAATCTTTATTGATGATAACAATATGGACTAGTATGTGTGTCAACATGTGTGTATCTGTGTTTCACCCCATTCTTGGGGGTAGGACAACAAGGTGGGTAGCAGGGCCCACCAAGTGGCCCTACTACCCACCAAGAAAGAATACATAGTTTTCTCATGGTAAAAATGTATTGAAATATATAATATATGTTTCAATGAGTTATGCCAATATGTGTTCATGTGTTTGAACTATCTTTTTGGAGGAAAAGCTTTTAACAAAAGAGGACAAGATGTACCTAATGGAAAATTTTGTGTCATAACTTCATGGATTCGTAAAGTCGCCTCATCATAAGCCACTTATTCCTATATGTGTGCAAAATATGATCATAAAAGAGCATTGTTACATATGATAAAAAATCGTATGATTATGAGGAGAGCAACATTAGATCAAATTAGTAATCTAGGAAAAATTAATAGCAGTAACCCTTCAAGACATTAGGATTTAGAAGACCCATAGCACTCACCATAAGAACAATTTTCTTAATGAAGAGCTAGAGTTTTAGGATTAGTTATGTAAATATAATAGTAACAGACCCAATAACACAAATCCAAAAGGACCATAGCTTTTGCAAAAACTAGTTGGTTAGTGTGCAAAAACTGGTTGGTGAGTGCAAAAACTAGATTATGAATTACATGTTTTGAAATAATTTATTAATTTTTCAATTATCCATATGACACTAACCGAGCTAACGGTTAGTAGGAATAGGGGAAGTGTGTTTGTTTAGGCAACCTTTTCCTTCAAGAAAAACTTGAATAATATAGGTTATTAACAAATTAATAAATTTTATTAAATAAATAATTCAATAAATCACATTACATAAAATAATAAATCTAAGGAAAAGTACATAATAAACTAAATAACACTTGCTATGAGAAAATATCACCACATATTTTTTAAAAATGATAAATTATACACTTAATTTGCGTATATTATTTTTTGAAAACTACTATTTAATTTGAGTATAATAAAATATATATTTTAAAATTTAAAAATAAAAACTCATAGTTTTGAAGACATGATCCATATAAAATATGAAGGTAAGAACCTTACCCTACCTAATGCATATTTACAAGTGTTGTCATGGAATCAAGTTCTCATCTCAATCAAACCTACAAAGGCGATAGAAAACAAACCTATAACTTATTTGAAAAGCTATGATATCTAAATCTCTTGATTATTATTTAATATTATATTTCTAAGTAAGCATTTTAGAAATTAATACTGATAAGAAAATTTTATCAAAGTATACCATCGAAAGGCTACTTTCAATACTAAAAACCATATACTACATGAAGTAAATAAACCATCATATTTCTTGATTCAAAGACTTAAACTTGAGAAAATAAGCTCCTAAGAATGCTTGAATAGATAGACTTGTATGTACATAAGAGAGCTTGAAAACATAGTGTATAATGGTATAGAAGACTCACGGGTACCATTGAGGATCTCTTAGTCTAGTCATAAGCCAACATCATTTAAAGAACTTTTTGAAACATAAGTTCTTTCCTAGAGCCCTTTCAAAGCTTAGAGGTAATAAGATTTTTTAACATGAGCCAATGCTAGCCTTAAGGATTATATGTTAGTTACTACAAGAAAGATGTAGAGATATGGTACTAATGGTTATCATGAGCACTAAGAAGTTATGACATAGTATGCATGCCATGATTTTCATAACATAAATCATATTACAAGTAAACCTATAGTGTCAAATGTCTCTTTATATTTTGCATAATACATATCACAAGCCACAAACAATCCAATATTCAATTGTAAGTGAGGCCACACTTCTAGCTTACAGGCACACAATACCATTATGTATCATTCCAACAGTATGTGTGATCTAAGTCACCAAAATATCAGCAAGGAAATTCCTTGAGGGGTTTATTAGCACAAATTGAGCGAAAGTACCAACCAAAGAAGGCACAAAGAAAAAGGTACATGATTAAGTTTAGCTAGAATTCATAAATATCTTCAATTCAATACTCGAAATCTTTGACATGAGAAGCTAGCTTACATAAACACATCTTATACTACTAGTGTGAGAAAACTCTAGGACTGCATGGCGCATTTTTTGTGTAGACCAATGCTATACTGTGGGTAGTACTATTCATGCAAGAAAACTTACGAACTGCATGGCACATTTTTGGTGTACACCAATGCTATACCAAGGGGGATTAGTCCCATTTAGTTATGTTTAGACTCCCATCCTTACATTGGCTACCTTAATCTAGAGTAGGGTGTATGTTTATTTTTCCATGATTTAGTATAGGAACATAGAAGGGACCACCTCAAAGTTGCATGAGTAGAAAAACTAGAGTGCACAAGGGCCTAGATTATCTAGATTTTGGGAGCCAAGAAGTTTTCCACTTAGGGTGGGCCTACCCCATCATAATTATGAGAAAATATCATTAAAGGAATCTGAAATTGTGTTTAGAGAAGTACTTTCACTATGTTTAAACAACCATGTGATGAGTTTCTATGAAAGAAAAAAGGATTGAACTTTAAAAAACACCCAAACTAGAGTTTATTAGTCAAATATAATCATAATGCATAAGGTAATTAGTCAATAAACATAGGTGAAAGGTCAAACTATGATGCCATGTTATTCACCTAGCATCACTAGGTTGTAAGTGCTCCTATAGAATGCTAAAGTAAAGCAAATGAACTTAGTAAGGCTAGTGTATTAGGCCCCTTTAGAAGCGCAAAATATTGAGGTAGGCTATGGATTGGAAAGCTATTACTCTACAATGAGTTTAGTTCACATCAAGGTTTGTCACATGTGATTAAGTTTGATATAGCTTTTAAGTAGTATAAACTCTTATGTAGGCTATGTATCCTTGCCTAAAAATGATTTTTTTAAAATCCCTTATTTTAAACCCGCATGATACACACATATATTCATGAGTGCCCCCCGAGAGAAATGTATTTTTCTTTTCTCATTTGTTTTGAGAATATGTCATTTTTTTAATTTATGCATTGATAACGTGTTATATTACTATTAGGATATAGGTTTAGACTTTTCAGTGTAGTGATGCTCTATCTAGAGCATTCTCTAGAAAGTAATAGTATAGTCATATCTCATTTACAAGCATAGGTGCAACTAAAATATAGCCAGCCATGCTCATAAATCCATTTTATGTACTATGTAGGGCTTTACAATATTTTGACTGTATTATTCTATCTTTGGGAGGTTTGTTACTTATTTTAAAGTATTACTTATTCTAATTTTTATTTTTCAAAAGTTTTGTATGTAAACAAGAAGCAATAGAAAAGAGGAATGAAACAAAGCCAAAGCATAAAAAAAGTAAATAATAAGACATTTTTCTTTTATCCCTTGTTTTGGAAAATATCTAACTTCTTTAGCTTGCATATTAATACTTTTTGTACTCTTTTTGTAGAGTTTAGGTTTACTTCTTAGAAGCTTTTTTGTGTAGAATTTTCTTTCTATAGAGAATGAGTATTACTTGTAGTAGTAATGCAATTAAAGGTGTGTTTAATCGGACAAAACTAGTAGTTCTTTGTGATATGTATAGAGCTCTGTAGCATTTCTATGTAGAATTTGTATATTTTAAGTTTTAAATTTTATTTTTCGTGGTGTATAAATGGATGCATATATCCCATGATATTTTGTGGTAGGTATAATAGTCCTTTGCATCAGACTTGTTTGCATGTTTAGTTATGCATTGCAAGGAAAGTTGGAGGGCATGGATGTCAAGAAAAAGATATATTATGGTAGGTATATCACACTTACTCCACATAGAATGCATATATCGTCGTGAGGAGATCCTCATCCTCCTCCACAACATGTACTTTTTGGGAAGGAAGCTCCACATGCACCACCTACACATTTATGTTGGGGATGCATATTTCATAGTTTTAAGTTTTATTATATCCAAACCTTTGTAAGCCAAGCTAAATCTAAGTTGGGATGTACCTCTATATTCACATATTTTATACAAACATTTTTGTGAGCCAAATCAAATTTGGCTTCAAAATATATGTAATTTTATAAATCAACAATTCTCTAAACCATTTTGTTAATTTCAAGTTTTATTGTCACATTTTTGTTTAACATTGATAACAATAATTTTTTGTTAAAAAAGGGGAGAGCTTTTATTGTAGAATTGCATCTTGAGTTTGCATTCATAACTCTCTCTTGAGGTAGCATATTTATATGCATGTAGAAAATTACACATGCATTTAAAATAAATCAATAGTAGTATACAGAAAGATACTGATCACTAGATGTAAAATTTATGACCTATAATGCGTATGCAAGTTTTCTCCTACATTTCATAAAAGCATCTATTTGACTGTCTACTAGCCTAATCCCTTATAGTAATAGAAATTTTTTGTAATACATGTTTAATGGCCATACTATAATTTTTTTTTGGTAATATAAGCCATTTTTGGTGGCTTTTAATTAATCTATACAATTTACTTCACGCACACACGCACACGCACACGCGCACGCGCACGCGCACACACACACACGCGCGCACATGCACACACACACACACACACACACACACACACACACACACACACACACACACACACACACACACAACACACACACACACACACACACACACACACACACACACATTCATGCATGCACAAGTGTGTGTGTGTGTGTGTGTGTACATATACAAATCTCGCTACGGGGTTATCTTGAAAGGGTGAGAAATTACTTAAGAAATATGTTCAAACTATATGCTTAGGTGAGGTTTAGGGCATACTCATTAAACACGAGTGCCCCTTCAGTTCAAAAATTCAACCACTCCTTTGTTTTTCTTTGTTACCACAAATTAACATCCCCCACAAATGTTGGGCACCTCATTCCTTGAGCTTAGAAGAATGGCAATAGTCCCTTTCAAAAGTGAAATTTGAGAGAACCCTAAGTATTATCTCCAACACCCCCACTCTCCCACACAACCCCTCCTTGCGGATCATTTATCTTTGGATCCTTAGCCAACAACACAAATGAGAACATGCCTCGTGCACCAAGCATTGCAAGCTTGAAAAGTGTGATTTTTCCTTCACACTTTTGAAGCCTCGCTTGAGAAATGTGAAAGACAATTCACACTTTTCAAGCTTATGATGATATATGTTTGCCTATTAAACACCAAAGTGCACATGTTGGGATGTGCTTTTATGTGGAGATCAACGGCAAAAACTTTGGTTTGGAATTTCCAAACCAAGTGCTAAAAGGGAATATAATATGGATGGTGGTCCAATCCATCTCTTGTCCATTCTAACAATTTATTTCTTTGAGAATGAGTGGTAGCCCTATTTGTTGTGGGAGGGAGTGTGTCACATGTTGGAGAGAATGAGTGTAGCCCTATTCGTTGTGGGAGGGAGTGTGTCCAAAACCCACAATCGCGCAACTCGATGGTGTCTTATTCTTATGGGTGGCATACCCTTTGAGTGAATGAGGTTGGATCTCCAACCTTGAAAACTCAAATTTGATGTATTTATAAGAAAAGGAGGATTTATTAGTTTTGACAAATGCTTCTCCACCTTGTTAAAACATTGAAATTTGACATTAAAATTCCAAGCCAAGCCACTCGAATGGGAAGTAGGTGTGTTGGATAGGCATGGGGAGACTAATTTGGGAAGTCTTCAAAGTACAATAATCGTTAACTAACGGTGACATATTCAACGGAAGGGATTCGCGAGAAGGGCAGGATTCCACCTAAAACATTCAAACATCTTGGCTGGGTGGAGGCGTTGAATTAGGCAAATAGGTTTGTGGGTACTTGAGAGTCAACCTCGATGAATCCTAGTTTGAAGATTATTACTGCACGTTGACGCTGTTGGATGAAAGCTCAAGGCAATTCTTTTCAAAGGGAGGCTGGGCTTAGAAGCAGGAGAGCCCATAGAGATGGTTGTTTTCAGGTATCTCTTCAGTCTTTCCTCCTTCCTTTCTTTCTTTACCTCGAGAACGTTACTTACAACTGAAACCTAACCGCCTGGAAGAGTACAGGATTTATATAATCCTGGGTTGCTAATAGTCTTCAGATTGATGATTAGCATTGAATATAATCAGACGGCATCTTGTATGGGGCCTGAGGCCTGACACAGTCCATCCGCCGTAACTCTTGATCATGATCAAGGAAGCCTCTTGTATACGCGAATGAATTGCTTTGAGCAGTACTATCGCTCCCTTGCCTTTAAAAAGGCTGCCGATATCGAACCCTTATACCCAAACCTTATTGCCACCAAACCCACCCTCCCCCTTCTCTCTCTCTCTCTCTCTCTTTCCCCCCGATCTCTGTGCCCCTGCCTGGAAGTTCGCCAAACTTGCGTATTCTGTAGTCCAAATTCCAATCTCATGTATGTATTAACAATGCATTCTAACATATCTCACGAACTTACATATTAGCTCAATTCACATTATACCTGCATTGATCGATTCATTTCTCAATCAGCCCTCAGACATGGCACCCTTTCTATATTTATACGTACACATGCGTGAGGTGATGATCAATTAAGCCTCTCACTAGTGATCTAATTTCGTGATCAATGGAGCAGTATTCCATGATGATCTTCTGCCGGCCAGCTGCGCGTCAGCATCCGTTAAAGCAGCTGGAAAAATCACAGCTAACCTCCGTGCTGATAGTAGTGCTAATAGCTCTCATCACTTGGCCAAGCCTGATACTTGGAGGTGGGGAACGGGCATACCCCTTGACTAATTTTCACAAGGCAGCCGGATCATCATCCTATAGTAAGTATAGATCAGCACCAGCAGCAGCTGATGCTGGTACAAACAATTATAGGAGCTCCCAGAAAAACACCAGTAATGCTGAAGCAGCAGCATATACCATTAGTGCTGCAGATGCAGGTAGTGGTTATACCAGTGGTGCTGGTAGCAGGAGTAGTAGTAGTTTTGTGAGAGCGAAAGGGAGTCAGTTCGTGCAAGAAGACGATGGGCGTGTTGTGTACGTCAACGGCTTCAATGCCTACTATTTATCGTACCTGGCGGCGGCGGGCGGGCGGGCTGCCGTGAGCCGAGTATTGGAGGAGGCGGCATCGGCGGGGCTGAGCGTGTGCAGGACCTGGGCTTTCAACGACGGACCCACCTACCATGCTCTGCAGACATCCCCGGGACTCTATGATGAAGCCAGCTTCCAGGTATTCATCAGCTCGATTCCAAGAGGTTACTCATAAATATATAAAAGCATATCACGTAGATTCAATAAAAGAGATTTTAAAACATTTTATAGATGCATAAACTGTAGTAGTTATAATAGGTAGTTTTGATAAGTTCTTGATTTAATTCCAAATTATAATTACATCGAACTAATCCCAGTGTACCAATATCGAGTGTCTAAAATGTAATTGTACCACATGGGTTCAAGAAAAGAGATTTACCATTTTTCTCTTACTAACTCTAGTAATAAGAGGTGCTAGTTCCTCCTATGTTCCTGATTTAATCTCAATTGATAATTACATTGATTATCGATTACCATGTAATCCTCCACGCCCACCCTCGACCTAATTGATCTCCCAAGGATTGCTAGCTACTTGATTTTATTCTTAATTGGTGATTGTGCTTTTGTGGGGGACAAGGCTATGGATTTTGTGGTGGACGAGGCCAGGAAGAATCGTGTTCGTCTCATCTTGAGCCTTGTGGACAACTACCCAAACATGGGTGGCAAGCAGCAATATGTGCAATGGGCCAGAGACATGGGCGTCTCTCTATTCTCCGAGGATGCCTTCTTCACAGATCCAACCGTCAAATCTTTCTATAAGAATCATGTCAAGGTTTGTGTTTCTGTGTGTACCGCAGATGAAATCAGTTACAGGCCATTGCAATTTGCTCATGAATCTATAACAGCTTGGCTTCTGATGACTCTGATCATAACCCATGGATGGTCGACCTGATAGGCTGTTTTATCAAGGGTGAACACGTTGAGCGGCGTGCGTTACATGGACGACCCTACAATTTTTGCATGGGAGCTTATGAACGAGCCGAGATGTCCGAGCGATCCATCGGGGGACACGTTATATGTAAGAACGAGTGCATGATCTCTCTTGGACTGAGAAATTGCACATCGATGGAGTATTAATATATTGCCTCAACTATAATAATCAAATCATGGTGTCATGATTTATGTACTTTAAGCACATAAATCAGTAGCAGGAATAATAATTCTGCTTTTGTCCAATTTTTCACATGGAATGTAAGGATATTTTCTATGAAATACCTACATACATGTATATGGTGGTGAATTCCGTGAACAAAATGCAGGCATGGATTGAAGAGATGGCATCGTATGTGAAGGCAATCGATCCGAACCACATGGTGGAGGCAGGGCTGGAGGGCTTCTACGGGCCGTCGACGCCGGCCAAGCAGGCGGCTATCAATCCGTGGGGGGCGCAACTGGTGACCGGGACGGACTACGTCCGGTTCGCCCAGATACCCGCCATCGACTTCACCACCGTCCACTCCTACCCAGACATATGGTAATTAACCACAACTAACAAATACAGACTAAACAATGTTATTATACCACACGGCGGGATTATGGATAGCTTTAAGAATAATAGAATAATCACAATTTATAATACCTGTTATTGGAAAATTAATACGACGTGGGCAGGCTCACCGGGTGGAGCTTCCAGCAGCAGATGGAGTTTATGGAGGAGTGGGTGAGCGCGCACGTCGGCGACGGAGTGCATGGCGTGGTGAAGAAGCCGGTCGTATTTGCGGAAGTTGGGCGGAAAGTCAATTATAATAACAACAATAATAACAACAGCCCTAATGGAGATAGTAATAATAAGGATGATATAAACGTCGGGGAAGGGCAGGAGGTGTACCAGAGGGACGCCTTGCTCAGCAGCGTGTACAGCATGGTGTACGCGTCGGCGCTGGGTGGCGGGCCCGCCGCCGGCGCCCTGGTGTGGCAGCTGTGCCCCGCGGAGCTACGGGCCAGCGTGGGAACGGACGGCTACGCCATCTCCCTCTCCCCCTCCTCCTCCTCCACCACCGCCCTCATCGCCGCCCAGTCCCACAAGCTCCTCTCCGCCCCCACCAACTAATAATAATTATTATTATATTATTATCATTCTTATTACTACTATTACTATTTTATTTCATACCAACAACAACCATATATTTTCATATCGATCGCCACATACAACCCCTCGGTTAGATCTTACCCTCCCTCCCCTCCACCAAAAATATTTTTGGTGGCACATCCCAAAATGCATTCTCTCCAAAAATTTTGGCTCTACCTATGAATCAAGTTCCATGTATTTACAATTTTCTGAAAATTATAAGTTTTGCAAAGTTCAAGATTGTTAAACCTTATTCTACAAAATTTGAAGGTCTTTCGAAAAATTTTGAAATTCAGTTTACATTAAACCCTGTTTTTCAAGCGAACACTTACCTTACCAAACCCCTTTCATTTCATCGTGTACATACACTACAATTTGACTACTACTCGAGGGGTGCACCTTAAATAATGCAAGTGTACTGTGTCTGATCAATAGAACGTCTATTATATTTTATGAAATACTATATTATGAAAAATTTTATGAAAAATACTATATTAAGTTTCTTTTACAAAAAGGTTTCATTTTATTTCTTAATAGTATGTAAGTAAAGCGCAAGTTTTAATACCCTTTGAGCCATGTGGTATAGATGGTTCCTTATAGGTGCACACCCTAAGCTCTACTCATACTTTTTCTAAGCTCAAAATTTTAAGAACATTACTCAAGTATACCTTGTATATCAAGAGCTACTCTAACAAGAACTACATTTGACTTTTGTGCTTTCAACTTCTTCTACCTTTTGGCAAAGTTATTCTACAATGTGTTGTCTTCCCCATTGAACAAAATCCCTTCAACCCTACACTTCCACCACCTTCCACACCCAACAATTTATATAGCTAATAACCAAATCCAACCTTATAAATATGCTACGAACTCATGATCCTAAAGTTTTAACATACAATTGCAATGCTCCCCCCCCCCCCCCCCCCCCTCCAAATAGGAATTATGCATTTTTTTAAAAAGATTCCAAAACAAAGTCGAACAATGCATTTGGTTTCAATGGAGTCAAATCCACTCAAGCTCAACCCTAGTACCAAAGTATGCAATGATCGTTTACCCTCTCTTTTCAAGACAATATGTATTTTACTAAACTTATTCCTTTCTTAATGCACACACAAAATATTAGCGTGGGGATGGGGGAACAAAAGTTTGAAAGCCCATAATTGTTCAACTAATTGAAGTTTTATTTTTAATTTAAAATTAGTAATTGAATGAAAAAGTTAATGACCTTTGTGAAACTACTTCGATTTTATAAAGGCTCTTCCTTTTGATGTTGTATCCTGTAGAGCTTACCAATATGTTCTCTAACTTGATCTATTTTACCATGCATCTCCACTTATAAACTTGCATATAGCTTTCATTGATCTTTGGAGAAAGGACTACAACCCTTTTTAACAATTGCTACCATTACATATTTGAAGTCTCTTGCCCCTTTTTGGTAGTTCTAAGCCCCCCCCCCCTCTCTCCCCTCCCCCCAAAACAAGGAAAAATCCTACCCCTTACAACCTCCACTACATTTTACTCTCTCAAAGACACTTTCTATTTTTTGTGATAGCCATTATTACTCTTCACACGTGTGCATAATGGACACCCATTTAGATAATTAGCTATTCATATTACACTTTTATAAAATGTGCCACACTAGCAATGAGTCTCATTTTACTCTTAAAATTATGCTCCCCACATAGGCTTCTCCCTCCCAAAAGTAGTTTTAAAATGTACATGTAGGACCAAAAACTTAGTTTTGAACATTTTATCAACACAAACAGCCTCCAAACCACAACTTATTGGTAAAGGGCATTCAAATCATTAACTAAAGATCAAAATCTTTTCTAAAACTCAATAATTACTATCTTCTATATTTGAATATAAGACTTCTTTCATAAGATTAAACTATAATCTCCCCTCTCTCATGAAAGAAAAATCTAAAAAGAAATTGGATTTGCATATTCATTGAAAAGGAGTATGCTTTAATAGCAAAGGGTCATTATAAAAATATATTAAGTGATGAGAAAAGAAAAGTTTATTTAAATGTGTGATTTGATATATCATAGTATCCACATGATACTTTATGAAAGATCAATATTACTTTCCAATCCTTAAGTTCAATACGAATCGATGTTGGGTTGAAGGTAAAGAAGGATGTTTTGGTTTTTGAAAAGTGTCAAGCTTAAGCTTGGAAATATGAGAATGATTTTCTTTTTGTCAAAGATTGAGCGACGTAGAGTATTATTTTTATCAAGGACATGGAGAAGAATAAATTTACTTGTGCTAATATGCACGCTTCATTTAACATTATTCAACTACATTGAATGCATCAATTTATTGTGGGGTTTTACAATTCTACATTCCTTCAAGAGTTTATACTCTCTTGTTAAATAGTAATCTTGAAGAATGTCTTATTCTTGTCATATTGGTACGAGGCAAGTCCTTCCTCTTAAAATCCATGTGATTAAGTTACATTAATTTGCTAAAATTTTAAAAATAAATCATAATACAATATAAGTTTGAGAATTTTGGTACTATCACACATTCCATTGTATTTTGCCCAATGTATTTACACAATGCATATCATACAAATACAAATCATATGAAAGGTACTTATACAAATACTATTTGTATGGATACTCTAGTATATAATTTGATAAACCATGTTTGTCGGAAACATTTTTGTTATGTTATCAATTATCTTTTGTATTCAATCAAAAGTAGTTTTTATTGCTCTTTTATTTATGAATGTCTATTTTAATCTTTTTAGTCTTATTCATTAGTCCTTAAATTTTGATAATTAATTAATTAATTAATTAAAATAAAATTTTTGAATCAATTTATAATTGAATTTAATAGGTAGTAAACAATAATAATTGCATTTATACACTCATCTTAGTAAGATTGGGACAAAATTATTTAAAAATATTACTTAATTTATTATTAAATATATTAAATAATTAAACAATAACTTTATTATTATATGTAAATTATAAATAGGAGTGCAAAGACGAATAATGATAAATTATATTTGGCTTAATATCAGGGTGAAGGTTAAGGCACCCGCATGACTTGTTGAGTGTTAATAGGTGGGAAAAAGAATTATTAATGAGACACCAAGAATTTAGAAACATAATTTTTTTTTGTTGAAAGTCCTTAAATTCCAATGTTTTGGGGTGAATTTCTAGTCAAAATACCATTTTTTTGTATATAGGGGCTTCTTTTAAAAAATACTTTTGACACTCAAAAAATATCCCTAATATTGAAAAAAAATCAAAATATAGACATTGGGCTATAAATTTCCCCGAATTTTTGTGTGGTTAATATGATATACATGCACTAGTTAGCTATGTGGGATAGGGCTACAGTTTCTAGGTTTTGTATAAAAATTGATTCACCTAATTAACACACGTATCTTAGTCATGTATTTGGGCTAATACTATGACTACCACGTGTAGAAATCCTAGATTTTCCTAACACATATACCCTACTCACTTATGTTGGCTAGGACATTGATGTCATGGACATGCCATGATCAAGTGTATGGATTAATTCTTGCTCATGCCATATGAATCCACACCCCATGCAAATGCACCCTTAATAGGACATCCTCAAGCCAACCATGCCAATTGACCCTTGCTATGTCATCATAGAACCTTCTAGAAGATATGCCATATCGTTGTTTGCATCATCAATGATTTCATCATTGAATATTCTAGAACATCTTCAACCACCCTCCAACACCTATAAAAGAAGGGGCTCTCCATAGTGCTTCTAAGTCTTACCAATGTTAGTCTTGGGAGCTCAAGGAGTTGAGACCTCCAATTAGTAAGTAACATTGAGTTCTAGTTCTAGTTCTTATTTAGTCATGGTATCCAGTTTTGTCTTGTCTTCCATTATAGTCATGATGTCTTGTCACCTTGTAATCTCATTGTACGAGAGCTTATCTAGTACTGTCTTGTATCTTGTTCATCCTCATCAAGGGAGATCTTGTAATTCTGATATCTTCTATCCATACCTACGGTCCCGGGTTGTCGGATTCTTCATATCCTATTGAATCATGTTGTCTATACCTACAGTCCCGAGTTGTGGGATATTCCTTATCTTGTTAACTTATTATTGTACCATGTGCCCCTACATGGGATTCTCTTGCAATCAAAATTCTTGTAACAAATCTTGCATCTAGTCTAGTTTCTTAGGCATAGTCTAGTGCTCCCATAATAGTTTAGCAAGTCTAATTTCTAGTCCTGCTGAGCACCTTGGAGGCAACCCTTGAAAGAATCATGGCTTCCCAAGGAACTCAATGCATGTGTACCAACTTGTATAAAAAGAGTAATTTGTAGTCCTTGGCGTATTTGGAACATTTAGAGTCAGAAGTCTTAAATGAATGACAAGCGCAACTTCAAATAGAACACCCTATGCATCTAGACAATGCACTTCAAGAGATGCAAGACGAGATCCGAGACTTGTAGAATAAGATTGGTGTGCAAATCGAATGTTAGATGCGTACGTAACAAGCACCGAAAGGTCCCCAAGAACAAAAGAACTCTACTTACGCTCAAAAAGCAAGAAGAAAGAGTTGCACGACATGAAGAAAAGAGACAAATTGGGTATAATCTCCCCCCATGCCTTGTGTGAGTGCTTCACAAGGCATGTATTTATAAATTTATTCATCTCAAAGCTAAAAAATAGCCCAATTTTACAATTAGCATGCTTTAGCTTTTGTGTTTGATTTTGTCCAAATAAAGAATAAAGCGGTTGGGTGGCCCAAAAGTCGAACTGTGCCCAAATACAATGTCCTATAATGAAATATTTAAACCGTGCACCCATGCCCATACAAAATAATAAATATTTATCAAGTGCTTCAATAAATAAGCGTACCTAAATAAATATTAATGCCACACCTTTAATGATAAGACATGTGCCCATTAAAAATGATAATTTCTTCTACGTAATTTAAATACACATTATCGCTAGTGCTTTCCAACGTCATCACTGTCTGCTCTCCACATCAATTGAAGCATTCATAATTGTTAGAAAATAATAAAATTAAATCAACAAAAGTGAATACCTAGCAGTCTTTAGCTACAAAATAAATCAATAGGTTGGAACTCTATCCTAATCTTAATCTAATAAGAGTGCACTCTAAAATCATAAATGTCCATTAATTTAAATATGTATTTTATGGAATCACCGACTATGGAATCACCCACGTGCACATTAAATTAACATGACGCTTGAAAAGGACAGGCGTCCCCGTCAACTTCTCACATAAGAAATCCACATTGTGTACAAGCCCTGGTAAATAAATATAGTTTTACACAATCCATTGCAAAACCTCATGTATAAGGTGCTTTACATGGTGGTTGAGAACCAGGAATTAAATCTATTTTATGATCTTGAGAACGTGTATGTGGTAAACCAGGTGGTAAGTCAACATCAAAACAATCTTTAAATTGTGAAAGAAATTGTGCGTGCCTAGGATGCATATGATTTTCCTTAGCTTCAATTTCATTCACCCATACTAAGTATGGTTTGCTACCTTTTCTTAATGCATGTTTAGCATGTGTGTGACTAAGCATTGGAAAATTATCTAAAGTGTGTGTACCATGTAATGTGATTTGTTTTCCACTAAAATGAATCTTCATTGAATGCCTGGAATAATCTATATCGGATTGTATTTATGACGCCAAGGCATTCCTAAAATAATGCACAACCAAGAAATTTTTGCACTCAACATAATCACCATTTTTAATTTCTAAATCATGAACTTCTTATGTACCATTGTATCCAGTACCTAAGAATGCAGCCTTGATGTGATAATGAGTTGGAACAGTATGTAAATGCAATTCTTTGATCAATTTTGCTCCCATCATCATGTAAAATAATCTTTTCTTTATCGTGTACAAGACATTTCATCGTTAATAAAGAATGAGGATTTGGCATACCTGGTAAAGTATCTAAAGTAGTACCGATATTGTCATCCTCTTCCGTGAAATCTGGGATTTCTTCATGGTCTTTACCTTTAGTCGCTCCTAAGTAGTTGATGTGAACAGTTCGCTTTTTGGATTGATAATTCATGGCTAGGTATTCAAGTTGGTGGCATTTGTAGCAGACTATAGGTTTGGCTTTGGAAACATTATTGATAATGGCTAGAAGTTTAGGGATGTTGGGATTTAACTGAAAAGATGGCTTAGGATTTGAATTTGTGTTTGATGGTAAAACAAGGGGTTGTATCCAAGATTTACGGAAAGAAGATGGAACAAAGCGATTTTGAATCTTCGAAAGTTATAATTGAAATGCTTTGTACCGAATTTATCGTTAGTTGGGAATTTTTTTGGTCGCTTCTCTCGTCCACGAATTTTTTCTTCAGCATCATGGACCAAAGAAATCGCATCCTCCAGAGTTGTTGGCTTCAACATGTTCACCTCCGCATAGAAGTGACCAAGCAAACTCGACATATAATTGCGCTTGTGGATCGCCTCAAGAATGTCTTTAAGCATTCGAAGTTGCAATAATGTGTTCCAGAAACGTTCAGTGTATTGCGGAATAGGCTCACAATCTTTTCGTGGCAGAAGATCCCACAATTTGATTACTTTTTCATGGAATTGAGGTGGAAGAAAATTCTGCAAAAAATTCTTTTGAAAAGCCTCCCAAGTAATAAAACAATCAATACTTTTGTGGACAATAGTCCACCATAACGATGCTCTGTCCACTAAATGGTTAGTGACACATTTGAGTTTGTCTTTTTTGGCATACTATTCTTCATGGAAATAATCATCAAACTAACTAATAAAAGCGAGAATAATTTTTCCGTCACGTAACCCATTAAAAGTTCGAAACTTGAAATTTCTTTTACTTATCTTGGCTTTTTTCCTCATAGATTGTGCTTCGAGTGTCGTATCAATCGTACGTCATATACCATCTTTGAGTTGCGATCCATCTTGTTTGATAATAGATTATTGAAGAGTAGCCAATTGAGATTGCAAAGTTTGACGTGCTCTTCGTTCCTCTTGAAGCTGCATCATAATTAGGTCCCATTTTTGCTCCATCCTTGGTTCCGGTAAATCATATTCGGCCATAAAATCTTCCATGGTTTGATCAGACATCTTGTAAAATTTCAAACAACCTCACACACTTGAAATCTTGTTAGCGAGATGAGCGTTGCTCAAGGTTGGGTTTACAAGGCTTGTTTCTTTTTTTTTAAATATGGTTTTTTGCGATCTTTCTTCTTTTTATGGGTATAAAAATAGACGAAGTCCTTCTTCCAACGAATACTTCGTTTGTGTAGACTACATATAATAATCTATTTGCTGGAAATTGGCTCTATCAAAGTGCAAGTACGAGTAGGGACTTGCTAGAATTGTAAAACCGGTACAAGGTTAATTTGGAGAAGAACTCAGTGTGAATGCCTGCTAGGAGGGAAATTTAAAGATAGAAATCTTTAAGCTTTAGTAAGCTTAAAGAACTTAAGCTTTAAATAAAAAGCTTAAGGCAGTCTTTTTTTTTGCGATGGCGACAGGATGGCGATAGCTTTTCGTTGATGTTGTCTTCCTGTAGTACATCCTCCCAGCACTGACGTTGGAATTAGAGAGCTTAAGTAAAGCTTAAGCTTTTATAAAGCTCTAAAGTTATTCTTAATGAAGCTTTTACTTTCTGTTATCTCTGAGAAGAAAACGACTTCCAAAGAAACTTCCTGGGTAGTTCTCTATCGACAGAGAGTGGTCCTTTGCGATCTAATAGAATAGCAAGGGGTTCTTCACTACCAAGAATACGTTAGTATTGACAGATTGTCGCGAGGCTGATTGTAGAGCCCATTTGTTCTAGGAGCTAATTCGCCTTCGCGTGAGATGGTAAGCGATTGGAAGCCCTTGATCTCAGCTATGCTCTGATACCACTGATGTGCAAATCGAATGCATTAGGAAAAAAATGAACTCACAAATGGGCCCTTAAAAATAATATAGTTTAAGATGTGGGCCTTTTGGATTGTCCAATAGAAAGGTTAGATGTTGACATCCATGGAGGGTGAATCTTCTCTCTCTAAATCTTGGGTTTTCTATTAAAAAAGGGGTAGTGGGGGATTAAAAAAAGTGAGAATGAATAGTACACAAAATTTGAGTTTCTCTCACCTCTTATTTCCTCCATTTTTTTGGAGAATTTTTAATTTCAAAATTTTTCCCTCTGACGAAATCAGTTTGAACCAAAAGTTGAGCAACAGACCAATTTCCCTCTCTTCTCTATACTCTTGAATTTTCATCTCCATTGAAGCTCCCTGCTATGAGTAATTAGGGTTTTGAGCGTTTTGCTTACCTCTACACTTTCTTCTCCACACAGCTCCAGATTTTGGGCAAAACGCAGGTGCCCATCTCTCTTTGCATTTTCTCTTGTTTGCTATTTTTTCAATAGGGTTTGATGTCATTTCTTATTGTTGTTGTTGTTTTATTGCAAAGGTTGTTTGGGGCGGGAGATAGAGGTGCTCATCTCTCTTTCCTTTCTTTCCCCCCTCTATCTGTGTGTTGTTTCTCTTTTATGTTGTGTTTTCAATAGAATTTGATGTTGGTTCTAATTGTTGTTTTCTTACAAAGTTTATTTGGAGCAACAAGCAAAGGTGTTAATCTCTCTCTTTGTTTGGTTTTTTTTTTTTTGCTGATATCTTTTCAATACAACACAATGTTAGTTCTAACCCTTGCTTTTTTTAAATTGCATAGATCATTTTGGGTGACATTGCATAAGTGCTTATCTCTCTCTCCCTCTCTCTTTCTCTCTCTATGTTTCCTCTTTTCTATTGTTTTTTCAATATACCTTTATGTAAATACTAACTCTTGCAAAATTGTCTTTTGCAGATATAAATTTGGGCAAGATTGGATAGGTGTTCATTTCTTTCTCTCTCCCGCGTACTCACACACACTCTCTCTTTCTTCCTCTCTGCATTATCCCTTTTCTACTATCTTTACAATAGGGTTTAATGCTAGTTCTAACTTAGATCAATTGTTTTTGTAGCACTTAACACAAGGTAGAGCAGAGATTCTATAACTCAATTTACAAGTAAATTTACCATATTTTGTGGTGCCAAAATTTATACATCTAATTAGTGACTTTTATGTTTGATGGGATTGATGTTTTCTTATGTCCATCATTTGCAATGGGTTTTGATTAGCAATGATTCAATCTTATCTTCAACAGATCAGCTTATAGGTAAATTGGCCATGTTTTGTATTGCTTCTATTCATGCAATTATCTAGATATTTTTTGCTAAAAGGGATTCATGCAAGTATTTTTGTTAAAAGGGATTCATGCAAGTGTTTTTTTGTACATGGAGGTATTGTACAAGGTTTAGGTGAAGCATATAATTCTTGATCAACTATTTTGATGTGGTGAGTGATTCCTTTGTGTTGGATGATATGGAACTGCTGGAAGTCGATGGTTCAAAAATCCTATGCTTTATTGGTCCTATGTGTCCATTTGGATCTCCATGCCTATTGGCAATGATCCATGAGACTCTTGTATCATATCATCCATATAACACACAATATGTTGAGTCTTAGAATATCTCAGGTGTCAATCCAATGTGCCTATTAAGGCTTGCATGCCATGTGGCTGCTATCCTTGTAAAAACTACTCTATAATACCCACATTTCATAAAATGTATTGAGTCAAATCAAACTCCTCTTCATTTTGGCCAAATTCTCAAAGTATTCTTGTGCTATATTTTCATTATATTTCATGTCAATGGTATGATTAAAGTGATGTCTCGAAATTAAATCTATACTTTGTGTTGATGTATATATCCACATGCATTTCAATATCGATGTTTATGTCTGTTTACAAAAGTGTAAACATCTCTTAATGCCATGTTGATTTGTATGGCATATTGGCGATTACTGGACAGACTTAAAATGCTTATTATTTAGGGGTTAATACATACTTCTTTACATCTAATGCGTAGGTTATAATGCCTGAGAGAAGAACAAGCATTCTCTCGATAGAAGTATGTAACAAAAAAGACGAAGAAGGGAATTGGATCACTGATACGTATCATTGCTCGTCTTGGGTACATATGCATCCAAGTATAAAGGGAGCTTTCAGGGTGAAAGCATCTGCAATTGCAGATGTATCAAAGCACTGGAAGGGTAAAATTTTAGCTCTCAGACAAAGGAATGTTGATTCTCACCTTGTAACATAGGCGTTTGTACAACATGTATTCATGCAAAAACAAATACATATTACGTCCACTGTGCCCTTTCAACGAAACATTGCAAAGAGTAAGTATTTACAACTCATTGAGAATGAGAAATTTCATGATACCTATGTAACAACTTGTCTTGTATTTACAAAAGTATACCCTTTGGATTGCTGTGAGTAGCAAAATGTTGAGAGTTTCACTAGTTCTTTTAAGTGTTACCACCTCGAAATTGGTAGATTGCTCTTCGAGGGGCATACATCTAAGCAACTCGCAGAGGGCCTTGTTTTTTTTTCCAAGTACATATTACCCAAGGGGAGTTGGTAATATGGAACCCTTGAGTCTATGCACATATCGAATCTCAATAGCATAGAATGGTCATTGTGTAGAAGCGATGTTTTGCACATGTGTAGCACAAAAATTTCACCAGACATATTGAATTCTATGAAGCCAAGCACCGGTATCCAAGCTGGTTCATACTGATTGCAATTTTTGCACACATATTCAAGGAATGTAAGGGTTTGAGACATACCAAAAGCATGTACGTCATAAAAACACATTAGAGGATTATGTAACAAGGATTCTAGGCAAAACTTGGACATAAAAAATAACTCACAGTCCTGACACAGTAGAGTGTCGAGTCACAACAAGGGACTTGGCTTTCAGGTAAAAAAATTTCTCTCTTAGTTGACTATTATCTTAGTTTGGGATGAATCGGCTAACTTTCCTTTCCAATTACAGGTACTTTGTCGCATGACAAACTTTATGCCTAGTATTCAAGAATCATAGATGGAGGATGCTCAAGGGTAAATGGTTGTGCCTTGATCAAGACATGCGTGAAAGTGCAGCTGTGGATGTTACTATCATTTGTGAGGGCCGTGAGCCACAAGTGTTGCAAATGGAGGATGATTGGCCCTTGAGTATAATGCACTACGAAATTACAATGTTAATGCAGAATCCACATGTTAGCTTCTATTTTAAACTAGATAGTAGGAAAATTCAAAGCCAAGCTGAGGATACTGTTACCAGTAGAAAGTGTGTGGCTCCACATATTTTAGAAATTGTAGAGTCTCCCTAAAAATCCCAACACCACAAGTTGTAATATCCAACACCTGTAAATTTTTGGATTTTTTTGCCAATAGAATATTGTTGCTTACATGCTTGCAATATTTAAAAATTATGGTATTTATGCAAAATCATACACTTTTCACATCAACACATTTACATATGCATATAAACTTTACAAAGATGTAAGTAAAGCCATAACTAAATATCGTATGCGAACAACCCTTAATGGTTTAAAACTTAAGGTTTTTAAGGTAGAACTAGTTTAGTTCTTGTTTCATTGTTTCATTTCACACTTTCTCTCTTCATCTCTTTATATCCACCACATCCCTCCTACCTACTACAATGGATACTCGCTCACACTTTGATGAGTGGATCCATGAGACTATCTTTGCCAACCAGGTTGACGAGATATTCTAGGTTTTCTCTAAGAACTTCAACCTTGAAAGCGTGCTCTCATCGCTGGATCCCCCCTTCAAGTTTTGGAAGACTTTGTGAGCACCATTGCTACATGCACATACTCCATCAAGGGATCCGACATGACTTGGGTGCCTCTGGAACAACTCATGGTATTTTAGGCAGGGAAGAATCACCAAAAAGTGGTGAATAAGTGTCTGGCCCATGTGGATCCCTCGCATAGAGTATGCATCATTCCCATGGGAAGTGCACCAAGTAAATCACCTTTGGATCTCGTGCAGTGTGATTGTGCATTGGCAATCTACACCCCTAGAGGAGGAGAACGATGAAGATACAACTCCACAGGTTGTTTCTATCACATACATGGGAGAAGAACCGATTGAAGAGCTCATAAATGTTGAAGAGGAACATCGAGTGGTGACAGAGCAAGGGTTGGCTCTCATGATGCCATCTTCTTTAGAACAGCCACAAGTCGACAAACCCAACCTTGCCTCCTCGACACCCATTGAAGTAGATGATGTACAATACTTGCTTCTATACAATGTACTGTAATACTTGGAAATGAAGGAAGAAGATTTGTTTTCTATTCTAGTCAGGGATTCAATGGAAGACTTGATCGATTATAATTACATGGATGTGCATCCAACAATGGCAAACATTGGAAGATATGATGGCACAAGCTTAGATACTGTGAGTGCGATCATAGCAGCACAAGAGCATATTACCTCAGTTGAAGAATATTACCTTGTGCCTGATGCTGAATTTGAAGCACTACAGCATGATTTGTTTGGACCAAGGCCCCAGCTTCCTACCAAGGAGTTTGTAGATCCCTCTATCCAAAGAGATGCCTCCCTAGCACACGAGGAAATGAAGATACAAGATGATCTGGAGAAGGTGAAATTTCTAACTACCATGCATTTTTATGCAATGAAACTTGATGGTAGGGTGTATCGGGTCCCCTGGAGTCCACCAATGAAATCCTAGCAAAAAATGATGTCTGCAGCCCTGTCCAAAGTCTGGTGTCTGGGGCCACTTGCAGGCATCATTTTTTGCCAAGATTTCATCGGTGGACTTCAAGGGACCCGACGCACCCTAACATCAAGTTTCATCGCTTTTTGATAACTCTAGGTTTGATGCCAGGAGGCATATTCCACGGTGGATTCCGTGCCACGGTGGATTCCGTGAGGTTTTACAGTGGATTCCGTAAACTTAGATGACCGGGGCTCATACACAAAGAGGATTCTTTGTGCGAGAAGTTGATGGGGACCCTTGTCCTTTTTGGGCGTTTCATTAATTTAGTGTGTACATGGGTGATTCCATAGCGGGTGATTCCGCAAAATGCATATTAAATTAATAAACGTTTATGAGTTTAGAGTGCGCACTCGTAATAAATTAAGGTTAGGATTTATTTCTAACCAGTTGATTTATTTATGTAGCTGAAGACTGCTAGGTATTCACTTTTGTCGGTTTAATTGTATTATTTTACTAACGATTGTGAATGCTTCAGTTGATGTGTAGAGATAGCAGCAGTGGCAGAGGAAAGCATTGGAGTCTAGCGGGTATTCGACATTTGGACTATATTTTGATAGGCGCCACGCCTATATTTTGTTATGTCTATAGAGACATTGATTATTGATTATTATTTTGTATGCGCTTATGCGCCCAGATATGTTATTTCTATTTGGACATTGAGATTGGGCGTGCCAGACTCTATGGGCACCGTCCATTAGCTTTATTTTCCTATTTTTGTAGAAAGCAAACTCAAAAGCTAAAAGCTTGTCATATTTTTGTAATTGGGCTATTATTGAGCATGAAGATTGGAAATATACATAAAATACATGCTTTGTGAAGCACTCACACAAGGCATGGGGGAGATTGAACCCAATTTGTCTCTTGCCTCTTGTCGTGCATGCTTTTACATGGTTTTTTGTGCAAAAAGGTAGAGTTCATTGTTCTTGGGGACCTTTAGGGATTCACCACGTGAGCTATCTGCGACCGATCTGCGCACTAGTGGTATCAGAGCGGAGCAGAGATCAAGAGCTTCCAATCGCTACCAATCTCGGGCGAAGGCGGAGCTCCAGGAACAAACGGGCTCTACAGTCAATCTCGTCGCGAACCGTCGATACAGGCAGACTTCTGGCGATCAAGAACCCCTGTTTCCACTGTCAGATCGCGAAGGACTAGGCTCTGCAGGCGGAGGACCACGCATACATCTCCATCAACAAGTCGTGAAGAAACAGTGAGAAAATTCTTAATCTTCTTAATCAAAAGCTTAATTATAAAGCTTTATAAGCTTAAAGGAAGCTTAAGGCTTCTCAAATTCACCTCGGCGTGTCAGAGTGTGGCCCCGAAAAATCTGCGCGATAAAAAACGGCCCCCCCCACGAAATTTCACGCCGCCCTGCTAGTCCACCATTAAGCTTATTAAGCTTAAGCTTAATCACTTAAGCTTAAGTCACTGCAAGTTACACAGGGCAGACAAGTCGATATACTCCAGGTCCCGCACTTCTGAAGTCAAGTTCAGCAAGTCAGTTGAAATCAAGTTCTGCAAGTTCTGCAAGTCGGCCTAAGTTCAGCAAGTCAACAACTCTGCAAGTCTGCTAAGTCTGCAACTCTGCAAGTCAGACTAAATCAGAACTGACTAATGCTTAAAACTCATAGAAGACTTGTTCGTATGCAAAAACTCTGAACTGGAAAGTTGTTTGTAGCAAGCTGTTCTACCTATCTACAAGTTCGTTGAAGTACTTTCAACAAACGGAGACAGAAATATTGCAGAATTTCTGAAAATTGAAGAAGAAATACCCAAAAATACATAGCCTTGTAACCCTAAATTTGAGCTACGCTCATCCCGCTAACCTGATTTTGAGAAAGAAAGGTTTGTTGAGTTTTACAGGATGACTACCCCACATATGGATGATCCTATGACTGAAGACGACTTACTTGAGCCTACCATGGAACAAAAGCTGGATCTAATCATGCTACAATTGGAAGAAGAGCGAAGGGCTAGGCAAGCATTGCAAGCGCAATTGACAAAACTTCAAAGAGCGTCCACCGATAAAGAAGAACCTCAAGCTAAAGATTTGATTCGACGTACCATCGACGCCACTCTTGAAGCACAAACCATTCGCAAGGAATCCAAGATAAGTAAACGAAGTTTCAAGTTTCACACTTTCAATGGTATACGAGAAGGAAAGACTGTTTTATCATTCATTAGCCAGTTTGATGACTATTTCCATGAGGAAACTTATTCTGAAAAAGATAAAATCAAGTGTGTTACTAATCATCTGATAGACAGAGTATCACTTTGGTGGACTGTAGTCCGCAAGAGCATAGAACGTCCTGCTACTTGGGAAGATTTCAAGAAGAAGTTCATGCAGAAATTCCTTCCACCGCAATTTCATGAGAAGGCTATCAAGCAATGGGATTTACTTCAACAACGAGATCGTGAGCCTATTCCACAGTATACAGAGCGTTTTTGGAATGCACTCCTACAGCTATGCATGCTTGAAGACGTACCAGAGACGACACATAAGCGGAAGTATATGTCTGGACTTCTTGGACATTACTACACTGAAGTGAACATGTTCAAGCCTGCTATCCTTGAAGACGCCATCTCCTTAGCTCATGACACTGAAGATAAGTTACGCGGAAGAGATAGACGACCACAGCAATTCCAAGCCAACGGTAATTATGGATCTAAACAATTCAATTACAATTTTAGAAGGTTTAATCCAGGTCGTTTCTCATCATCATCTTTCCGCAAGAATTGGCCTAAACCACCTGCATTACCATCCAATGTCAATCCAAATCCTAAGCCTATTCCACAAGCAAGTCCAAATGTACCCAGACTTCCAGCCATTGCAAATAATGTAACCAAAGCCAAGCCAATAGTATGCTACAAGTGTCACCAGCCAGGGCATCTCATAGCAAATTGTCATTCAAAGAAGCCACCAGCACATATCAACTACCTTGGAGCCATGGACGAAGACGAGCATGAGGATATGCCGGATTTCACTGAAGATGAGGATGATCCTACTACTACTTCTGACACTTTACCAGGTATGCCTACTCCACATTCATTGTTGACTATGAAATGTATGGTGCATGGAAAAGAAAGAACTATATTGCATGATGACGGTAGTACCCATGATTTTATTTCAGCAAAATTGGTAAAGGAATTGAAATTGCATACAGTACCTACGCATTATCGCATAAAAGCTGCATTTTTAGGCACTAGGTACAATGGTACACAAGAAGTACAAGATTTAGAAATTCAAATTGGTCCATACATTGAAAGAAGAAATTTCTTAGTTGTCCCATTACAGTCAAGCGACATTATTTTAGGAATGCCATGGAGACACCAGCATAATCCAAATATAGATTATTCCACGCACACAATGAATATTAATTTTCAAGGAAAATCTATTACATTATATGGTATGCATGCATCTCATGTTTTTCCACTGCTTTCGCATACTCAAGCAAAACGTGCACTACGCAAGAATACTAAATCATATCTCATTTGGGTGAATGAACTGCACGCAAAGGAAAATCATATGCACCCTAGGCATAAGGAATTTCTTGCATATTTTAAAGACTGTTTTGCAGAAGACCTACCACCAGGTTTACCACCATCACGTCCAGAAGACCATAAGATTGATCTAATACCTGGCACACAACCACCTTGCAAAGCACCATATAGACACAATCAAATAGAGCAAAAAGAAATCCAGAGTCAAGTTGAAGAATTACTAAATAGAGGCTTAATTCGACCTAGCAGTTCCCCATTCGGTGCACCTGTACTCCTAGTCAAGAAAAAGAATAATACTTATCGTATGTGTATTGACTACCGAGCATTAAATAAAATCACTGTAAACAATAGGTATCCTATACCTAGAGTTGATGACCTTATGGACAAACTGCAAGGATCTTCTATATTTAGTAAAATTGACCTTAAGTCTGGATATCATGAGGTGAGGCTAGATAGATCCGACATATTTAAGACTGCATTCAGGACACAGTTTGGCCATTACGAATTCTTAGTCATGCCATTCGGATTAACTAATGCACCTGCTACTTTCAGTAGAATGATGAACCGTATCTTCCTGAAATATCAGTATTGTGTGATTGTTTTCTTTGATGATATTTTGGTGTTTAGTCAAAGTGAAAAAGAGCATTATGAACATTTATCATTAGTTTTTCAATTACTGAAAGAAAATCAATTGTTTGCAAATCCTGACAAGAGTGAATTCTTTAAGACAGAAATTGAATATTTAGGACATATTGTATCAAAAGAAGGAATTAAAGTTGATCCTAAGAAAATTGATGCAATATTGCATTGGCCTGTTCCTAAAAATGTACATGAATTACGCTCATTCCTTGGTCTTGCTAGTTTCCATAGGAAGTTTGTACGTAATTTTTCATTACTTGCTTTACCATTAACAAAACTTCTTAAGAAAGGAATTGTTTATCAATGGACTGAAACTCAGCAGAAATCCTTTGATTTACTGAAACGTGCATTAAGTAATGCCCCTGTTCTACAATTACCTGACTTTAATAGACCATTCTTTCTAGTTGTGACCGATGCTAGCGGATCAGGAATAGGAGCCGTACTAATGCAAGACAACCATCCAATAGCATATTCTAGTTCTAAGCTGAAACCCTCTGAGCTCAAATATTCCACTTATGACAAAGAACTATTACCAGTTGTACAAGCATTAAAACAATGGAAGCATTGTTTAATGGGTTCAGAATTCATGATAAAGACCGACCAGCAAAGCATTAGACATCTACTTAGCCAACCCCAAATTTCTGACCGTCATATCAAATGGGCTTCCTTCATTCAAAGTTTTCATCCTATCATTCAATACCAACCTGGAAACGAAAATGTAGTTGTTGATGCATTGAGTAGAAGACCTGCAATTCATAATATTTCTATCATATCTTTTGATTCTTTGATTGCTATGAAAGATACATATCACCAGGATATTACTTTTCATTCTGATTGGCAAAAATTAGTTCAAAATAATTTCATTCCTGTTGATTCATTATCATATAATGATGGATTTATGTTCTTTGAAAAGAGGCTGTGTGTTACTATTCCATTCCGATCTTTTGTTTTGAATGAAATTCATTGTCCCCCATATCAAGGTCATAGAGGTATCATTTCTACATTACGCATGTTAACTGAAGATTTTTATTGGCCGCATATGGATGCAGATGTATCTAATTTCGTTTCTGAATGTTTGATTTGTCAAAGAATAAAGAGACATCATGGTAAACAGTATGGATTATTAATGCATTTGTCTATTCCATCTAAACCTTGGGAACATATTTCTATGGATTTCATTACTGGTTTACCAAATACTAAATCTAACCATGACATGATTTGGACAATTGTAGATAGATTTAGTAAGCAAGCATATTTGATTGCATGTAAGAAAACTTTAACAGCATCACAAGCAGCACAGTTATTTTTGAAAACTGTTTTTACTAACCATGGATTGCCAAAAGTGATTATTTTAGATCGAGATTCTAGATTTTGTAACAATTTTTAGATTACACTGTTTGCAAATCTAGGCACAAAGATTGATTTCTCATCTGCATTTCATCCAGAAACAAATGGACAAACAGAAGCCACAAATAGCACCATTTTAGATCTTTTACGTGCATATACTATCTCTAAACCTCAAACATGGGATACTCATTTACATTTATTATAGTTTGCATATAACAATACACCGCACACATCTACAAAGAAAGCACCTTTTGAAGTCATTTATGGATATAGATTATCTACACCTATTGCAACTTTGTCTAATAGAATTCAGAGTGCTGATAATATTGCTACTATGCATAACAGTATTTTTGATGAGGTTAAGGATATGATTGCTAAAGCCCAACAATCATATACCAAACAAGCCAACAAGAAAAGACAAGCCATGAATTTCAAAGTTGATGATTATGTTTGGCTTAGAATAGAAAAGCGTAGACTGCAAAGTGTAGATAGACACCCAATTGTCAAATTAGCTCCTAGATTCTATGGACCATTTAGAATTATTCATAAGATTAATGATAATGCATTCAAGTTAGAATTGCCATCTCATTGGAAAATTCATAATACATTTCACATTAGTTTATTGAGACCATTTAGAGGCCAATTACCTATCCACCCTGTTTATGAAAACCCACCTTTATTAGAAGAAGAGACTGAAATACTTGAACCAGAAGCCATCATAGACACTGACTACATGACCACTAGAACTGGCCGAAGGTATTCTAGATATCTAGTAAAATTTAAGAACCATCCTGTAGAGGAAGCACAATGGATGCACGCTAGAGACTTAAATGCTTTCCCCACTCTGTTAGCTCCACATTGAGCTAATAGCAATTGAGGTCAATTGCTATCCCACCCAGGGGATATGATGCCAGGAGGCATATTCCACGGTGGATTCCGTGAGGTTTTACGGTGGATTCCGTAAACTTAGATGACCGGGGCTCATACACAAAGAGGATTCTTTGTGCGAGAAGTTGATGGGGACGCCTGTCCTTTTCGGGCGTTTCATTAATTTAGTGTGTACATGGGTGATTTCATAGCGGGTGATTCCGCAAAATGCATATTAAATTAATAAATGTTTATGAGTTTAGAGTGCGCACTCGTAATAAATTAAGGTTAGGATTTATTTCTAACCAGTTGATTTATTTATGTAGCTGAAGACTACTAGGTATTCACTTTTGTCGGTTTAATTGTATTATTTTACTAACGATTGTGAATGCTTCAGTTGATGTGTAGAGATAGCAGCAGTGGCAGAGGAAAGCATTGGAGTCTAGCGGGTATTCGACATTTGGACTATATTTTGATAGGCGCCATGCCTATATTTTGTTATGTCTATAGAGACATTGATTATTGATTATTATTTTGTATGTGCTTATGCGCCCGGATATGTTATTTCTATTTGGACATTGAGATTGGGCGTGCCAGACTCTATGGGCACCGTCCATTAGCTTTATTTTCCTATTTTTGTAGAAAGCAAAGTCAAAAGCTAAAAGCTTGTCATATTTTTGTAATTGGGCTATTATTGAGCATGAAGATTGGAAATATACATAAAATACATGCTTTGTGAAGCGCTCACACAAGGCATGGGGGAGATTGAACCCAATTTGTCTCTTGTCTCTTGTTGTGCATGCTTTTACATGGTTTTTTGTGAAAAAAGGTAGAGTTCATTTTTCTTGGGGACCTTCAGGGATTCACCACGTGAGCTATCTGCGACCGATCTGCGCACCAAGGTTAGTCATTAAATATATTGTTTGATTTGACTTTGTTATTTAGGACATACTGTATATAGATGAGTTTACATCAAGGCAAGGAGGAGCTCGACATGCAGATTGATGCAAGGATTCAGCTCTTAAGGAGTATATCGATAACCTTGTTGCAAATTTGGTGGTCTTCCATAAGAAGTGCTCACCAGGAGGGCAAGAAATAATCATGAATTTGAGCTTTGACAAAGTTTGGACCCTTTCGAGCGATACCTGTGACATCTAGCTTGGAGAAGGTGGTGCTAATCAAGCGGTCAAAGCTTCTTTACTTGTTTGACCAAAAAACATGGTGGAGCAATGTGTGTGCTTGCGACATTAGGTGACCTCGCTAAAGTGTCAGATCCGCTTCTCCTGGAGAAAGAGCTGAAGGGGGAGCGCATTATTTTTGAAGCAAAGAAGGAACTTATATTTTCATCAGAACCTGGCCCCTCCTCTCCACCAATGAAAAAGCAAAGGAACAATTGAGAGTTCTTGTTGGCTATCGTCTTTTTGTATCTACCATTACTAACAGCCATCACATATATTTTTCTTGATGAATATAAGATACTTTACTTTGTCCTTACAAATAAATATTTATTAAATAAATATATGGTTTGTATAAGTATGACGATAATGTGTGGTACGTGAATGACGCATTCGCATACATTAACATAATTTAATGCGTAGTACTACACTTGCGATTGTGTAAGTGTGACGATAATGTGTGGTACGTGAATAACGCATCCACATATATTAACATAATTCAACGTGTAGTACTACACTTTACGATTGTGCATAAGCAATAACGTAACTTGTATCCATACGTATTACTACTTTTGATGCGTTTGTACATTAAACAAAAATTAAAGAGTCATGTGTTTCAAGAAACAAAACAAAACAACTTTACTCAATTATTTGAATTCAGTACACATCACATGAGATATTATGTATATATAAATAAATATTCCAATGTGGTAGAGTATACAAAATTTTTTGGGCTTCCAAGATGTTATGGCGCTGTAACACTCATTACAAACCTCCAAGATGTTATGGCACTGTAACACTCATTACAAACCTTGCATCATTAATCTAGTAAACTATGGAGGAGTCCCCTTGCCATGTCAAAGCTGAATGATAAAGTTCATGTCTTTATCTATGATTGTGACACGCTTTGCATGGATGGCCGCAAGCTGTGTATCATCGAATAAGTCAATGAGAAACCCCTCTGCAGCTGTTTGTAGGGCGTCCATGGTTGCAGTAGTCCACCTTTCTGCTGGTGGGCCATCTCGCACTTGTGCCCAAAATCTTCCCATCCCTTTCAGCTCCAAGTCTTGCAAGACTTCTCGAACAACTTTATGGAAAGAACTTTTCGGGATGAGAAGCTTGTATTCGCGTTGGATTCTCCTTATCTCTCAAAGGGCGACAGTGCTCGGTTTCCATCTCCTCTTTTTCTATGGTGATCCTTGTGCTCTACAGGGAGTACCTGTTGTTGCACTAGAGGAGGCTTCACCTTGTGCTCCAAGTGGCAGGCCTTGATCTGATGTCTTCCTAGGGTCAAAACGGCGACATGCTGGCTTGGTACATGCCATGCAAGCTCAAGAAGGGCAAGACGGAGAAGAGACAGAGGTTGGGGATGTGAAAATGGAGGAAGCAAAGAAATCAAGATGTGAAAATGAAAAGAATAATGAAAATTTCACCCATTTAAACCCCAAAACCGGGTTAATGCAGCTTCATATGCACTTTCCATCATGTGATCATAAATTCATAACCTTGTATCGAAATGCGACGAAACTTCACACACGCACTCGTTAGGTGGCCAATAGCCCTTTTTTTTTTTTGAAAAGAAAGTGCCTACAGATCCCTGGTCCAAAGTCTAGCATCTGGAGCCACTTTCCCTGCCCCAAAACCAGGTTAATGCAGCTTCATATGCACTGTCCATCGTGTGCTCGTAAATCCATAACCTTGTATCGAAATGCGACGAAACTTCACACATGCACTTGTTAGTGAAGTGGCTCCAGACACCAGACTTCGGACCAGGGGTTTACATGTATTTTTTTTTAAAAAAGGGCTATTGGACACCTAACGAGTGCGTGTGTGAAGTTTTGTCACATTCTGATACAGTTTAGTATTTTAAAAATTATCCCACACCAAAATTATGGATGGATTGATAATTGAGAAATCAACATCGCGACTACTAGCCCTTAGAATTTTCGCACCACATAGACTATACAGAAGCATTAGGAGTAAAGTCTACAACAAGAAATGGTAAATTTTTGTATGTTATTCCTAGTGAAATTAACAATGCTAACAAAAATTGTAAGTAAGAATTAAAAATACAGCGAAGATGCACAATCAAAGTTGAGAGCAAAGGACAAGTGAAAAATTTTAATTCATATTTTAAGGGCACATACAATAGTTTTGCATTGGGACATAGTCATATGTCTAATGCATGAGGATAACACTATGCCAAAAAAGATAACATTGCAAACTGTGTTCATTCCATTGGAATGAATGCATCATTCACTGCTTGAAGATTTCTTACAAGTTGAAAGTCCTTGGGAGTTACAGTGATGCGCTTCCCATGTATTGCACAACGTTGAGTATCAGTCATCAAGTCAACTAAAAAGGCCTCTACAGCACACTGTAGAGCATGAAGACATTCTTTTGTGAAGCAATCAGGTCTATCCTGACCTTGTGCCAAAAACCACCTCTTGCTTTCTGTGCGATAGAGGTTTTGCACAATCTTGCGAACAAGTCTCGAGAAGCTCACCTTCAGAATGATGAGATCAAAAGAGCGTTGATACCTTCTAATTTCTCTCAAGGCCACTGTACTTGGCTTACATTTGCGTTTCTTGTGGGAATGCTGAGGAGGACCCTTGTGAGGGTGACTTGAGGAAGGTGGATTAGGTTGAGAAGGGGGTGCATCTGAGCTAGTAGATGATCCAAGGGGCTAAACACGATACGGGGCTCTGAGCGCAAGCGACCTAGTCATTTTTCCTGCACAAGAGATGTGAGAACTCAATGAATACGATAGAAAGTGAAACCCTCTTTTATATAACCCTAAACTATGAGACTCATTCACATAGATCCACACACTCTCTTTCTCTCTTAAACTATGAATTGCATTCACATTCACTCACATTGTTCATCTTACTATCTTAGCTCTTTTCGAACCCATTTGTTGCCTTGTCGAAGCCTTGTTTCTAGCCACTTGGCATGGTTTTCTTTGACACTTGAGGCTTCATAACACACTCTTTTAGTGACACGACGTGATTCCATCATGTCTGCAGCCGATTCATTAGCACTTTCATTTGCTCTTTTTTGCGAGAGTTTAGCTTCATCTGCTACTATAATCCTATACCACCAAGATAGCAATTGGATCATTAGATTGCTACCATTCACCCCTTCACCATGATCAATTTTTATTTGGTATGCACCATGCGCTATCCAATGTGAATTTTCCATCCCTTGTATGGACCAAATTCCGATGCTTTCCTTTTCTACAAAGTATGGCCCATGTGCCTCAATGATATGCTATAAAGACACATATCACACATGAGTAAAACTATGCTCAATAGTTTATACAATTCATACAATCTTAAAATATTAACTTAGTACGCACCATGTAATGTGTGATGGAGCTTTCGCCCCATGTTTCCACCATGTTTTCATAGAAGCTATGCACAGCATTGATAAATTCTTGCTTATCTTCATTGTTAAACACCATCTTGCAAAGTAAGGGAGTCAATTTGTTAAGACTTATCCAAACCTTAGCTTTAGTCAATCTTGTTTTTCCTCCACTACTTTGATTAGGAACTAGAAAATGTAACTTTTTCCACCCATCATAGTCCTGTGGCCTACGAACCATGGCATTCCCTTCCTCATTGATGGGTACTGAGAGAAACTTCCTAGCCTTTGCTCCTCCAAAGCAAGGATTTTTTGGCAAGTTACCAGATTTTCCTGATCTCTTCTCATCTTTTTCAATCATCACTTGATGCTTGTGTAGCCCAATTTCTAATAGCACTCACTCCACATTCCTACATGTTGCAATGGCTTCTTTTTCTGGTTGCATCCTATAAGCAAAGTAAATGTATTCATATACAAGTTTCTCCATGATTCTGACAAAAGCATGCAATGAAAAAATGTGAATACGATCCAAGGGAATGTTGAAGATGGGCTTCCAAGTGGGATCTTCTCTATTGCACGTCGATGCAGCACTTGTCACCTTTCGCCAGCTCTTCTTTCCATCCTTTCCTTCCCTGTCAAGCAATATAGGCATGGATTCTTTGTATTTGCACCATTGGAGATTCCACACATGCATTTTAAAGTTTTCAAGTCTCCTGCAAGATGCCATTCAACCAAGTATTGACCATACACTTCAACCAAGAGTATCTCACCATATTCCTGATGATTGATGATGCTTGGAATGCTGGTGTGCATAAAGAATGGCTGCAACACCTCAAATGTTTCCTTAAGAACTTCAAATGCAGCAAGCCACTACACATGGCGCTCAGATTGAACACTAAAGTTCCATGGGTTGTTCTTGTCGAATTGCAAAGCTCTATTCATCAGAGTTACAATAACTCTTTCAAGCTTTACTCCTTTGACGACCTCACTTTCATCTAATTTTATAACAAACTACAATTTACCATTACATTCCTCAACAAACATATTGTAGAACATTACCATTGCTGACTGCACCTTGTTCAAATCTAAATAGTAATTATTGAGTTCGGTGAACTTCACCTCATATGCATTTTTGGTCCCAACCTTTAGTGTTTCCACACATTGAACATGCATGGGATCTCCTATCAACTCCAAAACCTTTGTATTAAGTTGCCATCGGGCCTCTATTAACTTTGAAGGTTGAGGAAGAGACACGTTTCTATTTCTCTTCAGCACACGACCAAACCTAGCCTTCACACCTTTGAATATCTTTCAGTAAGTCGTTGTGCTAATGCCGGCCCTGTCACAAATAGATTGTACATCCACAGCTGAGAAATCATTTGACACATCTTTTAATGTGCACTCAATCACCTTTTTCTTCACAGCCTTAAACTTACGATTGCTCAAAGCATTTTCCAATATACTTGCCTTCAACAATCTACTAATACATGATCCAACCTCACCCTTACCTAGATTCTCTTTCTGAGCTACCTTACATGCTTTGATACGTCGCTTCCACTCGCCACTATTCACAATTAACTCATTGATTGGCTTCTTCTTTCGTTTGCGCTCCTGTGTTAGCTTGCTGTTGATCTTTCTCAAGTCTTCCAATTGTGCCTTTGCCTCCTCATATGAGATACCAATGTCATGGATAGTGTCTTGCATTGAAATTATTTGATTGTTTTGTTGAATTACAGTGTCATTAACTTGCACCACTTGTCCTATGAGCTATTGTGTATGAAGTTGATGTGCAATGATCACATCATGGCAATTTTTAATGGTTTCTTGGGAAGTTGTAAATACTTTGACCGCCTAGTATAACCAAGTAACCCATTTTCACCCTCGCACACATACTTCAACAAATTTGTGATTCTTGAGAAAGTTGGAGGTCTATTTTTTAAGGGGTCAATTGGGTAGATTCCCCCATCAACCCACAAATCCACATGTTTCAATCCCATTTGTCTATAACTCTACAAAACCTGAGGGTTGACACTGATACATTGGGTTCTTTTGAATAATGGGGCATATTCAGTCTCTACCTCAATATGCAGCTCCTTCTTTCCTATATTAATTTTACTATTAATAGAAACGAGGAGCCTAGTTGGTTGTCACAAGAGGTAGAGTGGAGATGCACAGAGAGGCACACAAAGGTGCCAAGGGAAAGGAGGGTGTAAGTAATTCACTATGTTAATGAAGGTTGCATAAACATAGAGAAGAGGTCACAATAGAGCCATGAGAGAGTATAGATATGGGGGGAAATAGCTCAGAGGGTAGGGATGTCCAAGACTTTTCGTATTTTAGATATTTCCATTTTTCCTCCAAAAACATCTCCAAAAAATACGAAATTTGACCAGTTGGTTTGTTTTTTTGCCAAAAGCCAGGATATAAAAAATCCCTAAAATATCTTAAAAGGAACTTTCAAATTTTCATTTTTCTTGTTCTCGCTTTAAAAATCAATTACCTCATATCTACTAATCATTTTGCATTCAAAACGAAGCACCACACTCCCGTAAGTAACTCATTTTTGAATATAAAATTTGGTTGAAAAAGACTTCTTGAATGAGAAGAGAGAAGGAATCTAAGTATATCTTTGTAGATAATATAAAATAGGGAAAAAGAGATTGCAAAAGTGGAGAGAGAGGAGGATTATTTTACTATTCTTCTCTCCTCTTTTCCTTGTTTTAAGGAGGAGAGAGAGTGGGGCCAAAAGGCCCATTTGTGAGTTCATTTTTTTCCTAATGCTAGATGCGTATGTAGTGAGCGTTGGAAGGTCCCCAAGAACAAAAGAACTCTACTTAGCCTCAAAAAGTAAGAAGAAAGAGTTGCACGACATGAAGAAAAGAGACAAATTGGGTACAATCTCCCCCCATTCCTTGTGTAAGCGCTTCACAAGGGATGTATTTATAAATTTATTCATCTCAAAGCTAAAAAATAGCCCAATTTTACAATTAGCATGCTTTAGCTTTTCTGTTTGCTTTTGTCCAAATAAAGAATAAAGTGGTTGGGCGGTCCAAAAGTTAGGCTATGCCCAAATACAATGTCCCATAATGAAATATTTAAACTGTGTGCCCATGCGCATACAAAATAATAAATATTTGTCAAGCACCAACAAGAGAACCCATGATCAGCATGCTATGTGAAAATCAAGGAAAATCATATGATTCTATATGAAAATCAAGGAAAGTTGATATATGTAGGATCCAAAGCCTTTATGCACACAGCAAGGCACGAACCGACCTACATGATATATCATATATAAGTGCAAGAATCTAGTAAGGATGAGTCAGTCATGGTACCAAGCCAGTATAAAGAATTCCAAGAAGTCTTTGAAAATGAGAATGCAGATCTCTTGTCTGAACATAGACCATATGACTGTGCTATAGAACTCCGTGAGGGGGCTCAACCACCTTTTGGACCCATCTACAAGCTATCCCATGATGAACTAGTTGAACTATGCAAGAACATTGATGAGAACTTAGCTAAGGGGTTCATTAGGTACTCAAAGTCTTCTACTAGAGCCCCAATTCTATTTGTGAATAAGAAAGACAGGTCGGTTGTTCGAATGTGTGTGGATTATCGAGGACTCAACAAGATAACAATCAAGAATCGATATCCTTTGCCATTGATACCAAAGCTCTTGGAATGCCTTGGAAAATCCAAGATCTATACAAAGATTGATCTATGAGGGGCTTACAATCTTTTACAATTTAGAGAAGGAAACCAATGGAAGACAACCTTTTGCACAAGCTATGGTCACTTTGAGTATGTTCTTATGCCATTCGATCTCACCAATGCTCCTACAATGTTTCAACATATGATGAATGATATCTTTCAAGAGCATCTAGATGATTTTCTAGTTATATACATGATGATATCTTGATATTCTCAAAACATCCAAAGGAGCATGAGTGCCATGTAAATTTAGTTTTGGAAAAGCTTAGAGAAAAAGGACCATATGCAAAAATTGAGAAGTTTTCTTCCCATCAAACAAAAGTGGAAATCTTGGGATACAATGTCTCCTAGAGAGAAACCTTCGTGGGCCCCAAGAAGACTATTCTTGACTAGCAGACACCCACATGTGTCCATGATTTCTAATGTTTCCTTGGCTTTTCCAACTTCTACATGATATTTATTAAGGATTACTTAAAGATAATCACACCACTCACCAAACTCACAAGAAACTCAAAGTTCTCATGGACCCTAGAAGCCAAGAAGGCCTTCCAGACCCTAAAGACCACTTTCACCATTGTCCCAATCCTAGTCTACCGACATCCTACCAAGCTATTTTTCTTAGAGACCAATGCATCAGACTATACCTTAGGAGCCATCTTGTCCCAACGTGGAGATGATGGTCATATGCATCTAGTGGCATTCCACTTAAGGAAGTTCTCCCCTCAAGAGATAAACTATGAGATCCATGACAAAGAACTCCATGCCATTGTAGATGCCTTTCATACTCAGTGTATCATCTAGAGGGTGTAGCCCATAAAATTATCGTATATATAGATCACAAAAATCTAGAACTCTTCATGACAACCCACATCCTCAATCAAAGAGAATCCCGCTCAAGTAACTTCTTATCTAGGTTTGACTTTGTCATCACCTATTGCCTAGGTGCTAAATTAGATGATTTATCAAGAAGATCCTACCTAGCATCTGAGAAGGGAGAAGAAAATTTTAATCAATAATGAGCAATACTACTGAAGCTAGAGCGCCTCCACCTAGCAACCATCTCAAGTTGTCACCAGGACGACCCTATCTTGA